>NC_133665.1:47240582-47413704 GCF_037893015.1 Macrotis lagotis | reverse complement strand
TGTGCTTTTCATTTTAGATGATACAGAGGGTAGATGATACTGGAGTTAGAAAGACCTGAGTTCAAATTCAGTCTCAGACATGTACTAGTTGTGTGACCCTGGGCAAGTCACTTAATCTTTGTCCATAAATTAATTAAATTAAAGCACCTACCTCCCATTTGAGAATCAAATGAGGTTATATTTGTAAAGTTCTTATTATATAGAAGGCACAATCTAAATGTTTTCTTTTTGTTGCCATTTTATTTTTGTGTGACTATAGTTAAAAAATTATTGACATCTTTTGATTTTCCTAGTATCTTCATTTACCATAATAATGAGGAAAGAGAGGCAGCTAGGTGGCTCAATGGATAGAGCACTGGCCTTGGAGTCAGGAGTATCTGAATCAAATCCATTCTGAGACACTTAATAATTACCTAGTTTTGTACCTCGGGCAAGTCACCCCATTGCCTTACCAAAAAAAAAAAAAAAAAAGATTTGATGTAATAATGAGAAAAGAGGAGAATGATTATAATTTTCTAGTTCCCTTTCATTCCCTTCCCCAAATCTTCCTAACCTAGCAATTGATGCCTACCTGTCTTCAAACCTTGTGATCATCTGAACCTGATCCCATTTTCCTTCATTGTTAGATGCTAATACAACCTGAGCCCTGTAGATGCATGGAAAAGAGATTTTGGAAAAGCAGTTGGTTCAAAAGAAATCATGTATTCCCTATGGTAGTATCATTCTGTATACTTCCCCTTTATTCATTAGTGTCCTTTGGTGGTTCCTTGAACCCAGTTTGAAAAGTTGATGATCCTGGTTTGATTTTCTTCTCCATCAGTTCATGCCCATGTTTCCTTTCTTTGCTCTACAGGTCAAATTTTGGCAAAGATTTTGGTTTGACCTTAGAAAACACTGATTCTTTTCCCTCCTTGAGACTTTCACTCATTCTGTCTACTTCCATGGTATTTATCGGTAATCTTTCTGATCATACCAGGACTTACACTGAAGATGTTCTACTTTCTTCTAGATGGGTCACGGGGGTTTGTTTACTATTGGTCTGCAGTCTTAGCTGAAAAAATTATACCCATTTTCTAAGTTTATCCAAGTACCCTGGTTGTCATGGGAACATGAATGATATCAAGTGTTTCCAAAAAGGGATGCTGATAATGTAGTTTCAGCTTATTGGGAATGTTAGAATGGAGAATTTCCTACCACATCCTGTTAGGTATGGACTATCTGTCCATTACTGTCAATCACTTTTGTGAACCAAGTTGTCTTAGTTCATGAGGTTCTTAAGTTCCTGTATTCTGATCCTCTTTGATCTTCACATATAGAAAGTTTAGTTGAATCACATCACCTAAAGCATACTGCCCCAGGCCAGGGGCTATAATAACTTATTTAAGACTGAGATGTTAGTACTTGTGTTCTGAGAGAGCAGCTTGCTGCTTGTAGGGTCCTGTTATTTGAGAGTTCTGGTTTTAAGGAGATATAATGAGGGATATTCTAGAGCTTGCCTGAACAAGCTCATGAGACCTGATTGTAAAATTTTCAGCACGAGCATTTTTTACTCCTTAGAAATCAGCAAATGCTACAAATCAGGACTTGATTTAGTGTGATTTGATGATTGTCTAGTTCTTAAGAAAATGCTAGTAATACATAATGTATCATGCATGCATTTTCTTTGAGAGCTGGTTGTTAAAACATTTATCAGTACATTTCTTGATGAAGCCTTCAATTAGCAGACCCACTATGTGGGTCTGTGATGATTTTGTACCCAAGGCTCCTCCTCACATGTGGTTTTTCCTGAATACTCCCAAGGTTAGGTTCAAGGTCCAATGTGGGCTGTATCAGCATCTATTCAAAGTTATATCTTATTACTTGATTCCTAAAGGTTTAATTTTTTGGTTCAAAGAAAAAGAAATTTAATTAACTTCAATAAGTTGAGGGGGCAAAAAATTTTCTCCCCCCTCCCTAGCACAGTAGATATCCTCTCCCACTGGTTGCTATACCATCTGTAACAACCTAACTACATATGTAGTCAGGGTATTTATAAGGCTGGGCAATTTACATGTCCAATGTACCAGTTTCTCTACTCTTCTTGGGGAGGGGAGGGGTGTCATTTATACTACTATCTGTTCTTCTAAAAAGAGCATTACAACAATGCACTCTGTTTTAATCAGCTTGGTAGGATGTGGTATCTCTTTTATTTACTGGGTTGTAATTTTTTTTAAAGAATATAAAGATATCTTTCTATTAAAGTTTCCCACTACCATTTGCTAGTATTCAGTATCTTTAGAGTCATCTTTTCTTTATCTTTTCCACTATTAACTGGGGGGATGTAGCAACTATTAAAGACTCTACCTGGCAAGAATGAGCTAAGTTTCTTTCTTTTCTTCTTTCTCTTTCTTTCTTTCTTTTCTTTTCTTTCTTTCTTTCTTTCTTTTCTTTCTTTCTTTCTCCCTCTCTCTCACTCTCTCTCTCTCTCCCTCTCTCCCCTCCTCCCTCCCTCCCTCCCTCCCCTCCTCCCTCCCTCCCTTTCTTTCTTTTTTAACTAGATATCTGAAGACTATGCAACATCATATCTAGCCACAGAAGCAACAGAAACCAGAAGAATAATCTAGGTTAATATACTCCTGGTACTGATTCCAGGTATTGGCCCATGTCAATTATCTGACTTGGGTTAGAAAATTCCTTTTGAATTCCCATTCAATCTCTACTTGCTGCTCTGCAACTCCTAAGCCCAATAGGTGTCTACAGGAGGTATATGTGGAGGGAATGTTGAAGCTCTCATCAACTCCCATAATGCTCTTGGTTGGCAAGCAAACAATCCTGGGGGCAAGAACAAAGGGAGAGGTGAAGCCAGCAAGGACTGTCAGCCTCTACTTTTGTTCTATATTCCTGTATTTATTATGTCATACCTGTAAGCCACAAAATTTTCTAGTCTTTATTTAGCATTCATGCCACCTACAAGCCTACTCTCCCTACAGCTGTAATTTACAGACTTCTGCCTGAGGCACAATTATCTGAGCTTCCACCTTTAATAGAGAGTAAAACAGAAATATAATTGGGAAACACATACCTCTTTAGTCCACATCCTAGTTTCCTGGGAATTCACCATAATAGGGAAAACATTGGAGTGGGAGTTAGGAGGTTTAAGTCCTAGGTTTGGCTCTGCACTAATGTCCTACAAGTCTCTGGGTAAATGCTTAGATCTCTTTGGACCAGAGTTTCCTTATCTGTAATCTTTGCCCTATCTATATCACAAGAATGTTAGGAGAGTCAGAAGAGATCAGAATCTGATGATGTTTCTGAACATATTAAAAACATTGTATAAATAGGAAAGTGGGCTCTAAATTATTAGATAAGTTAGTTTAACCCCTCTGGACATGTCCACAGGTCAAAAAGACCACCCTTGCATACATCCAAAGAATATGCTTATACTCATTGCCCAAACCATTCCCTTAGCTATTTTTGCATTGCCCGATATTTCAATTATTTACAAGAGGATTTAAAAATTTAAATAAAAAGCAAACACTTCAGGAAGCAAACTGAGCTATTTTTTGAAAAGACTTTAATTTAGGTCACATTTAAGTAGGAAAATAATATTTGGAGTTTGGGCTTTTTATGTTTGTTTGTTTGTTTGATTGAAGCTAATTGAATGTATGTTATTTGAGCTCACCTAGCTAATTCTCAGTTCTTTGTCTCAGCTTGTTCAAAAGTTGAGGGCAGGTCTTTAATCTTAGAATTCCATAATTTGGTGACCTGGTAGCCTTGGTGACCTAAAGAATTGTGTCCCTTTACAAGATTCCTAACAATAACAACCTTTCCTGTAGAAAGTGTGTGATTTTATGGGAAAATTGGTGCTTGTTTTTCAGGGGGGAGGGTGAGGAATTCTCAAATCTACTTCCTTACCATGCTATTTCATTAAATGCCTTTGATTTGAATTAATTATGTCTTCTGACTAGTAAAAGTGAACACACTGATAAGGGTTCATGAACTACAGTCATCAATGTATAGGGACCCACAGAATAGCTTTGTCTTGGGCTAGTGAGATGGGGTACCTTACGTGCAATACAGAAATAGCCACAATACTGAATAAAACCAAGTGCATAGGAGAGAGACAAATAAAATGTTAGGTAATATCCCTGAAAGGAAAGATCATCTTTAACTTGTGAGGGGTGTTGGTGGGAGGGTGGGAGACAGAGTGGGGTAAAGTAAAGCTTCATTTGAGCTAGGCCTTGCAGGATGTATTAGACTTTAATAGGTGCAGATGGAGGCAAGTCATTCTCTTTTCAACATCCTGACAAGTTGTCATCTAGTCAGTGATTAAACATCTCCAGTTGATAGGGACACTGTTATGTCTTGAGGCAGTCCATTCCACTTTGGACAGCTCTAATTTGTTAGGAAGTTCTTCCTTATGTTGAATTGAAACCTCTCCTCCCTGCTTGTGACTTTTGCCTCTCCCTTGGGGCCATGAGAATAAATCGCATCCCTTTTCTATATGACAATCCTTCAGATATTTGATGAGAATGATTATATTTCCCTAGGTCTTCTCTTCTCCAGGCTAAATCATCCCAGTTCCTTTGGATGGTTTTGAGTTTCCTTACCATCTAGGACATGTAACACCTGCCAACAGCTTTGCTAATTTTTGATCCTTGGCTATAGGCATGAAACTTACCACTTAGGGAGCATGGCAATTAATGGTCAGAAAATTATTTAGAACAACTTCTTTCCTTTTGGGAGGGAGGTTCTTACTTGGGATCTAGTCCCTCTCCTCATATTATATACTTGCTGCCTAGGATGTAACAGGCAGCTCCATACTCCCCATCCACACTCTCTAAAACCTCATTGGTTTTTGCTTCTGGGACAACTGGGACTGAGGGTGAGGGGGAGACCTGGAAACTACAAGAATCCTGAGCAGGGGGAGTTTTCATTTGCTGGATGGAGTGGTGGGGGAAACTAAAAATACCAAGCAAATGACATATTTACGTTGTTCTTGTTAATATCATGGATAGAATGCTGGGAGTTGTTACCACCAAGCCTGTGATTAAACGATAATAACCACTTTCATGTTTATAAATTTTGTCCTTGATATCAGAGAAGAATATTTTTAGGTTAGAACTTGGAGCAAACAAATTTCAACCCAGAAGGTGCTGGTGTGACTGTGAAATGAACTCTCTCTCTACTCATTCCCTGAATCCTTATCAGTCTAGTCTGGAGGGAAGTCTTGAGGGACTGAGGCTCAGAGAAGTAAAAGCAGTCATCCAAGGTGACACAACAAACTGAGATTTTAACTGCTTTTCAGTAATTCAGTAATTCACTCTACAGCTCTAACACTGCTGTAGCCCAGAAGCAGGAGGATTGGGGCAGCATGATTAGATCATAATGGGAAGGCAATATAAAGCTATATATACATACATGCATACCTGTGTATACACACATACATACACACACACAAATATTGATTGATGATGTTTGTCCTTCATTCTTGAAGACGATTATGACATCAGGGAGGTGATGCCATAATGACATGAAAGTGAATTGGATTTAAGTAAGAGGAGCTATGGTGTCCCAAGACTTACTTTCTCCTCCAGAGTCATATGGGTCTAGTGGCCCAGATACGAGATGGCCCTGAATGTGAGGCAATCAGGGTTCAGTGATTCCAACCAAGATCACAGGGATAGTAAGTTTAAAGAGTCTGAGGTCCGACCCCAATACAAATACATACATACATACATACATACATGCGCAACTCTCCCTGCTCCCCTTCTCTGCCATATACATGATAGGGACAGGCGCATAAGGAGAGATGGTTGGTTGTTAAAACCTCAGCTTTCAATATAGTGGGAAGATTGGATTTGGAGTCAAAAGATCTGGGTTTGAATACTGATTCTGTCACTAACTATCCATATAACTGGGCAAATTGCTTCTCTCAGGTCTCAGTTTCCTTATCTATAAAAATGATGAAGTTGACTTTAAATGATCTTTAAGGTCTCTTCTAGCTCAAATATTCTATGTATGACCTCCCATTCTGTTTTTGCTCCAAACACTCCTTTGAATACAAAAACTCCCTGGAGTTTGAAATGGACAATCAGACAGTGGGAACAGCTGCAACCCCATAACTTCAACTCTTGGCAACCGGATCCTGACAAAAAGTATTTCTTTTGCAGCAAATTATGCATTCATCTAGCTCATTGGAAACAAAATATGATTTGCAATTTAACTTCCTGTAATGAGTTCCAGCTATTATTCGGATTTCATAATGGCTGGTTTCGTTGGACCAGATTGGTGGGGCACATGGTTTACCAAACATTTTCGATGCAAGCCCAGGTTTTTCTTATTTTAAATAGCAACAGCTGCTAAGCATGATAATTATTGTATTTCATCAAAATAAACTCCCCAAGTTGATTCAGGAGGCGTCTCGCGACTGCACTCCAGTGGACCAGAAAACTATGGACGAAGGTGGAAATGGAAACTTTTCTATCTGAGAAAGAGAAACAGTGTTGAGTAGAGTCCCAGGGGACTAGGTATGATGGGAGAAGGAAAAATCAAGGCAAATCAGTGGAAGAAACATATCTATGCTTTGGAAAAGAGTTTGGGTTTTTTAATTTTTCAAAAAAGAAGCAGGTCTTTTTTTTGACTCCTTGAAATTTGGCCCTAAGGTCAATGAGGCAAAGCTGTGAAATCAGTTATTAACTAGGAGGTAGTATGACATGGAACTCTAGAAGCCTGGAATCAGAAAAAAGTTGAATTCAAATCTGGCTACATTATCTGTATGACTCTGGACAAATCATTTCACCTCTGCCTCACACTTACCACCACAGTAGTGATGAGGATCAAATGAGATAATAATTATGAAGTGCTTAGCACAGTGCCTGGATGCTATATAAATTAACTATTTGGAGTCAGGAGTCTTGAGCTCAAACTTGGCAAGTCTTCTGAGCCTCAGTTTCCTTATCTGTAAAACAAGAAGATTGGATTTGAGGCTAAGGGTCCTTCCAACTCTAGATGATTCTATGATTCTATGAAATTTGTCTTCCTTGGCGTTGACATATTTTAGCCTGTTTGCTCTGCTGTAGAGTGCTCAGTCCAGGTTTATTTTCTTCTTCAGGTTGTCTTAGAATCATAGGATTCAGAGTGGGAAAGGGCTTTAGAGATAATCTATTCCAATCCTTTCATTTTACATATGGGGAAACTAAGATCCAAATGGCCTGTCCACAGCAAGTTGCAAGGTTCATATCTGATCTTGGGTCCTCTGTCTACCTAACAAGTTACCTTTCTTGACTGGGTCATCTTTCTTATTTGCTCCCTTCTCTCTGTTCCTTCTGGCCCACCTTAATACAAATACCTGCTACCAGCAATCTGGACTTTCACAGTAGCTTCCTAATCTGTAATAATCTGCTAGACTCTCTGCCCTGACCATTACATATTATTGCCTAATCTTCTTTATACATTCTCTGAATTTCTTCAGTTTGGGACCTGGAATTCCCTTCTTCCCAGCTCCATCTATTGACATCCTAGCTGGATTTTTAAAAGCCTTGTTTAAACATCAACATCTCCAAGTAGCCTTTCTTGGTTCCTGTTACCTTCCCCACCTTCTGCTCAGAAATGACCCTTTTTCCCTTGCAGATCTCACATGGATTTTATGGGTATCTTTCATTTTGTTTAGTATTATCTTTGGCAGCATAGCGAAGAGAATACTGGTCTTGGGAATTGAAAGATATTTGAATCCTGATTCAGACACTTACCTAGCTGTGTGACCTTGGGCAAATCTTGTAACCTTTTTCATACTCGGGGAAAAGGGGTGAGTGATAGTGTTTGCCTCAAAGGGTTACTGTGAAAATTAAATGAGATCGTCTATGTGAAGTGTTTTGCCAACTTTCTGGTTTTAATACATTTATTATTAATAAAAAATATCATCATCATTATATTATCCAAATTCCCTTACTAGACATGAGTTCCAGGAGAGGAGAGATGGAGTCTCCTCTAACTTATGTATATTGTCCAGAGTTTGTCATGATGCTCTCTATTCCCAGGAGAGCATAATAAACATTTGTTGAATAACAAGACATAATCCAGATTTTTGAGGGGACTGTTTTAAAATGACGTCTGCTGTTGTCTTTAGCAGAGTCAGGCTCTCTAAGTTGCAAAGGCTAGATGCCCTGGATGACTTGAAGTGAGGGAACCATTCACTTCTTTGGTATAGATTCTAAAGAATGGTGACAGAAGGGAGCTTCAGACACTCATTAGGTGATGTGCTCAGCTAGCAGAATTTCATTGCTGATTGCTCCTCCCTCCCTCTCTCCTTTATGATCAGGTCAGCTAAAACGTGCCAGGGCAGAGGATTCAGCCCAGGACAGATCATTCCTTCTTTTAGATCGCCTTCAATCATAGGATCCAGAGTGGGACTTCCCACCTCATGGTCCTATGCTCCCTTGTGTCTTTTAATACATGTTCTTCCACTAAAAGAAAAATTAAAAAACACTCAAGGACTTCCTAGAATAAAACACACATCTCTTAGTTTGACATATAAGATCTTTCATAACATAATACCAGCCTCCCTTCATAGTCTTATCTTACATATGCTTACCTCCTTGTATCCTATTCTAGTTAAATCAAATTACTTGCTATTAGCTAATGTCATTCTATTTTTTTACACCTTTTTGTCCTTGAATACACTGTCCCCAATGCATCTCTGACCTTCAAAATATTTCTCAAGGTATCATAGCCTTTTATGGAACCCTCTCTGATAACCTCAGTTCTAAGGGATCTCTTTCCCCTTTAATTTCTCATGCTATGCTATATGACTTTCTTCTATACACTTATCACATTTTTGTTATAGTTATTCATAATGCACTTGTATCACATTTGTATTAGAAGTATCTGTCATACTTCTCTATTAGATTGCACCTTGAGGGCAGGGATGATGTCATTTTTCATCTTTGTTTTCCTAGCATTTGACACCAGGCCTTGTATATCACAGGAACTTTGTAAAATGTTCAATGAATTAAATTTGCACAGAAGACAAGGCTCATTGAGGCCAAACCTGGTAGAATAAAGCAGAGGTGTCAAAAATGTGGCCCACAATGCTCCTGAGTACAAATAAGCCATATTAAAATGTATTTTGGAAATATGAAACAAAATAAATAAAAATACAATAAAATATGGATATTAATTTTTTATGTTTTTGCAAGGCAAATGGGGTTAAGTGACTTGCCCAAGGCCACACAGCTAGGTAATTATTAAGTGTCTGAGACCGGATTTGAACCCAGGTACTCCTGACTCCAGGGCCAGTGCTTTATCCACTGCGCCACCTAGCCACCCCTGGATGTTATATTTTAAAGCTTGCCAATATATGACTAAAGAGATCCTTACCTATAGATTGGTGGTTCCTGTTTCTATGTGAGTTTGGTACCATCTATATAGGACAATGGCCTCTAAGTTGGACCTGGCCCTGCTAGAGAACCATGGCATGACCCCAAGCTGGCTGTGCCATGATCCCCAGAGGGGTTATCAACCAGCTGTAGGGTAGGAAAAGAGATCAAATCCTTCATGGAATAGCCTGATGTGCAATTTACTCCAAACACTACACCTACCCTTCACTCATTATCTCTAGTATTCCTTTAGCCCTTTTCCTAATGCTGTTGTTGTTGTTCCTATCCAACTTTTTATTACCCATTGGGGGTTTTCTTGGCAAAGATGCTGGAGTTGTTTGCCATTTCCTTTTTTCAGCTCATTTTATAGTTGAGGAAACTGAGGCAAACAGGGCTAGGTGAATTGCCCAGGGTCACAGAATGTCTGAGGTCAGATTTGAATTCAGGGAGATTAGTCTTCCTGATTCCAGGACCTGGCAGTCTATCCACTATGCCACCTTGCTTCCCCTTCCTACTATTATGTAAGTGATAGATTCCCTTTCCTGCCCAGATGGTTGGTCCCTTTTGGGACAGTTATCACCCAAGTGAAAACTTCTTACTGTCATTGGGAATATCCCTGCCTTTTCTTTCCCCTTCCACCTTCCATCCCCTACCCATAGATCACCTTATGATTATGGCAGGCATTATACAGAATGTGAACTCTATACTCTGAGGTAATGACCAATGAGTGAGAATTCCCCTCACTTGGGCCTTACCTTGTCATAAATGGGACAAAATAAACAATGCAGTTCATATTAATTATAAGGAATATACATATATTGTGGGGGGGAGGTACATCAAATAATTGTTTACCAATGGTGAAAAACAAAAAAACTTTTGAGGCCAATGATCTAAAACATAAGGAACATAAATTTTCATAGCTAAGTAGGACAGGACAAAATTCTGAAACTACTCAAAATGAAGGCCATAGCCTTGCTCAGAACTCACATATTCAATTCTCACAGCAATCATGGCTCAAGAACTTGGCCCTGGCTATACCAAGGAAAGTGTCTCAGATTAAACAGACCATTAGCATTGGTTATCTCTGCTGCTGCTCTTTATATGTTAGTTAACAATTCATAATTATATGGTGCTTTAAGATTTGCCTTTATAGTAACTATATGATAAAGATAGTACAAGTTTTCTCTCTATTTTGTTGATGAAGAAATTGAACTTCAGAGAGGTTAAATGATTTGCTAATTGTTTTCATCATTAGAAAGTGGTAGATGAGGATGATTCTATCTCTGCTGCCTACTACAAATCTTTATACTTATTGTTTGTTCTGTCTCCTTGCTGTCAGCTTCACTATCGCTTGTTAACATATAGTGGATATGATTTTCGTTGATTGCACATGGTTTTATTTAATTCTCTTCAGGCTTTATACAAAGAAAATAGTTTTCTGGACACATAGAAATCAAAGGAGTCTTAGCTTTCCTGAAAAAATTTCTCTGAATTTTTAAAGCTAAGATCAAGGATGGAGCAATAGGTTCATGCCTTAATTTTGGGTGTTTGCTATCAGAGTCACTTGACCTTTGGCACAGATATACCCAAGAGAATACAGAATTAAGTACTTTAATGCTGTCAAGAATACAGAAAACTTTTACTGACCTTGTGAAACAAATTCATCATTGCCCAGCTCTTTTGTGATTGTCTTTGTGTCTTTTCAGTCATGTCTAATTTGGCAAAGATACTGGAGTGGTTTGTCATTTCCTCCTTCACCTCATTTTACAGATGGGGAAACTGAGGAAAAGGGGTTTAAGAGACTTTTTCAAAATCACATAGCTAGGAAGTATCCAAGGTTGGATTTGAACTCAGGTGGAGGAGTTTTCCTAATTTTAAGTCCAGAGTTCTATCGACTGCATCACCTTTTGTGTAAGACACCAGATGGTTTTTGGAAAAGATAAATGCATAAACCTGGAGAACACAAAAATAGATGTACGGTTGGGTGATGTCACCTAAGTAGGTAATCAGACCATTCTAACCCTACCTTCTACAACAAGGTTTCACATGACTCTTGTTCCCCTTCTTTATCTAGTACTTATAGTTTAATTGGCACAATTTAAAGATCAATTTAAAGAACTTTAATCAATTTAAAGAACCTTAGGTCTTCCCTCTTGGTCTATGCAACCTTGGAATGAGGGAGGGGATGATACCTTCATTGGAACTATTGACAAAAGTTGTTGTTCCCTTGCTCTCAAAGTTCAACTATAATCCCACCTCAATGATAGTTACCTTCACCTATTGTTGGATCCAGAACTATATAGTAAGATCTATATAGGATCCTAACTATAAGTAGGATTTCATGTATTTAGGGCAAATTCATTTGAAGGTAGGGCAGGACAATCTGATCATGACTATAGTAACTGTGGGAAAAAGTGTGGCTCATCCCACTTAAAAATCTGTCCTGGGATTTTATGGAAGTTTAGATAAGAAAGCAAGACCAGCAAAAGAAAAGCCAGGAAATGGAAAAATTGAAGTACAATGTATGGATAACAATCATGGTGAGGAGAAAATATTTGCCTTCTATGCCCATCCCTGGTGTCAAGCTCTTGGACCAGAAACTCATTTTTTCCTATGCAAGTTATGGTTCCAATTGACTTCCAATGAAGTCAGAATGAAATATTGGTTTCTGCCTAAGGTCTGCACTCCAAAGTCTGAAGTCAGAGATCTGGAGACATGAACCTGGCCCAGAGAAGCAGGCGGTGCTGACTGAGCAAAACAAAAAAAAAAAAAGGAATTTGAATGTCAGCATCTCCTCCACATTTGGTCTGGGAGCATCAATTAGCACTGGCAAATTGGTTCACAAATTTGCATCTGGTTTGGGGTTTGGGTCAGAGCCACATCTCAAGCCTGGTTTAGCAATAATTATATCCCACATTTGTCAAGTACTTTTAACTTGATCTCTCATTTGGTGCTCACAGAAACCCTATGAGGTGAACAGGGCTTATTATTGCCATTTTACAAATGAGGAAAGTGATGGCCACAGAAGTTGAAGTGACCTGCCTACAACTAGACATCTAATTAATGTGAGAACCAAGCAAGAACCCAGGTCTCCAGACACTTAAACAAGGGTTCTTTTGGGGGGAAATAGAAGAATGTGGCCATAAAATCATACACACATATCCCTACAATGCACATTGATTAATCAATCAAAAAGCACTTATTAAGTACTTACTGTATGTCAAACAGTTTGCTCGACACTGGAGATACAAAGATAAAATGAAAGTCTTTCCCCTTCAAGAGTCTTATGTTCTAACATAGATAGAGAACTGGGCCCAGAGTCAGGAAGATCTGAGTTCAAATCTAGTCACAGAGATTTACTAGTTGTGTGACTAGGTAAGTCACTTAACCTCTGTCTGCCTCAGTTTTCTCAATTGTAAAATAGGGATAATAGCATTACCTACATTTTAGGTTTGTTGTGAGGGTCAAATGAATTATATTTGTAAAGGCTTTAATTCAATGCTTTAGGAAATACATGTTTATTTCCTTCCTCTCTGGGGATATAACACACACACACACACACACAGACACACACACAGACACACACACACACACACACACACACACACACACACACACACATATATATAAGAATATACAAAATAAATATAGTCTAAAAGATAGGAAGGGGAGAAGTGATAGTGGTTACTCTAGATATGAAAGAACCAAGGCAGCAGGAAAGTTTAGAGAGTCCAAATGCATAATTATAATACAAAGAAATGCATGATGAGAGCATTAGCAAAGTATAAACAAAGTGCTAGCTAGGCTATATAGGGAGAATAGTCTGTTACTGAATGTTTATATATCTATGTATATATGTATGAGAAAGGAGAGTTTGTGTATGAGAGAGAAAGGAAAATAGGGAGAAAGAGGGAGAAAGAGAGACAAGAGACTGAGACAGAGAGAGATGTGCTTCTAGGAGGAGTAAGGGAAGACTTTTTGGCAAAGGTGATATTTAAGTTCAACAATTCAACAGGTGAAGAATGGGAGCAGGATGTTCTAGAGAGGAAAAAACTTAAGGGATGACAAGGAATCCATTTGGTTGGAAGGTAAAGTATATGGAAGGGAGCTGGAGAGGCATCCTAATGTAGTATAAATGTTGGAACAGTCACTGATCTGCTTTGGCAGAGGAATCTCCTCACTAGAAGATAGATGTTAAACAAATGAAATAACAGTCCAGAAACCACTTTCTCCCCCATTCCTCTGACCCTCCCTCAAAAGTCTGGAAAAAATAAAATAGTACCAGATTGTATTGGGCCTTTGAATGTTAGACAAAGCAGGTTGAACTACAACAAAATAATAGTAGGAAGCCATCAAAGATTATTAAGCAAAAAGGAGATGTTTGACTGCAGTATAAAGGATGAACTGTAAGGTAGGGGGAAGAGTAGAGATAGGAATGCCTTTAAAAAGGTAGTGACCCAGGTAGTTAATGAGGATCTTTACTATCTAAAGTTGACACTCACATTACATGTGGAATAAGAGGAGGGGGAAGCCTGTTGTTGTTCAATGTGGATGGGTAGGTGATAACTCACAACAGAGAATAGCTACCTCATTTTCTTTCACACATGGAGAATATTCTTTAGGCTGCCAAGGACAAAACAAAAATTACTAATAGGGAGTTGACACCCAAGGTAAGTAAGGTGATAGTAAGAAAGCACTTATTTGGTCTTGATGAATTCAAGTCTACCTGAGGCAGATAAATCATATGTTTGGGTTTTGAAGAATGGTAGATATGAGTACTGAGTCACTTGAATTTGACAAATGTTAGAATAAAAGAGGTACCTTTGAATTAGAAAAGGACTTATACACCCCAATCCTAAAAAAGGGAAGAGAATGGAAACTATTGAACTTGGCTTCAATTTCTTGTAACATTCTAGAATGAATTGCTAGAGAGAGGATTAGTGAAACATTTTTAAAGAAACTGGTGATCACAAAAATAAGCATGACCTTCAAGAACAGGTCATTCAAGATTAACCTCTTTTTGAATAAAATTATTTAACTGATAGATCAAAGGGAATGTTAAAGGTACAGTTAACCAAGTTTTATTTTATTCTCCAGAAATGATGAAATGTAAGCTAGATGAGAGTATAATTGGATGAACTCAGAACTGGGTGAATGTCAAGACTCAAAGAGAAGTCATAAATAGTTTGAAATCAGCCTGGCAGGAGCTCAGTGGACTGCCCACCCCAGGAATCTGTGTTGAACCTTTTCATCTCTGACTTAGTTAAAGGCATAGACAGGAGTCTTGTTAAATTTGCAGATGATACAAAGCTACAAGGTATAAATGATAAACTGACTGACAGATTAGAATCCTAAAAGATCTTGATAGATTAGAACTTTGGGCTGAATCTGATGATATGAAATTGAAGAGAGATAAATATAAATCATCAGCCCTCTTCCTTCTGCTTACATAATCATAGTTCTAGCCCATCCCCACCTGCGTGACTGTAGTATGCTTCTAATTGGCTTCCCTGTCTCTAATTCATTATTCCTCATACTGCCAAAGAAATATTGCCAAAGCACAGGTCTGACTATGTCACTCTTCTCTTCAAAAAGCTCTAGTGGCTCCATCTTGCTTCTCAGATAAGATACAGAAGCCTTTGTTTGATTTTTGAGATCATTAAGAGTCTGACCCCCAGCCTGCCTTTTTCAGGGTTGTTGTGCCATTATTCTTCAACCTTTCTATTTATATTCAATAAAACTGTCCTACTCAGTTTACTGTTTCCTATACATGATATTGGGGCAGTTAGGTGGTGCAATGGATTGAATGCTAGGCCCAGAGTCAGATAGAATTGAGTTCAAATCTTGCATCAGACACGTACTAGCTGTGTGACCATAGGCAAGTCACTTCATCCTACATGCTTCAGTTTCCTTACTTGTATAAGGAAGCTGGAGAAGAAAATGGCAAACCACCTAGTATCTTTGCCAGGAAAATTTTAAATGGAATCATAAAGAGTTGGGCATAAACAAAAAAGAAAAATACATAGTATTCCATCTCCCAGGGTGTCCACTGTATTTGGAACACAACTCCTTCATCTTTGCCTCAAAGGATCCCTGACTTCCTTCAATTGCTCAAGTGATTAGGTTACTATTTCCAACAGGAAACTTTCCTGAATCCCTAGCTCCGTATTCCCAGGTCCTAGAAATTACTCTTTCTATGCTTCTCATATATAATATTTCACAAAAAGGTTTTGTCATGTTTAAAACTAGTCCTAAACATTCTAGTTTTAAGTTTGTTTTAAAACAGAACTAAGCCTTTTGGGGATATCCTGAAAATATTTTTGCTTATTTGTGAATATATTGTTTATCTCAATTGAATGTAAGCTCCTTGAGGAACAGTCCTTATCCCTGTTTTATTATTTATATTTGTATATAAAATGCAATAGTATAACATACTATTTCTTTATTCTTGTTTTCTGTTTATTTTCTCTTTCACAGGATGACAAAAATGGAAATGCATTTTGCATAACCATATATATATATATATATATATATATATATATAAGCTTTATCAATTTGCTTGCTTTCTCAATGAGAGGTGGAGGGAAGTGAGGGAAAAATTTGGAACTCAAAATTTGAAAAAATATTTTTATATGTAATTGGGAAAAATAAAATATTAACAATGAAAAATGAAAATAAACCAACAGCTCAAATACAATATGAGGAATACATGATTAGAATAGCTTTTATGAAAAAGATTAGGATTTTTAATGAGCCTAATATGAGTCAACAACAGTGTAATATGGCAGACAGAAAAGTTATTTTCTTCTTTTTATTTTATTTTATCTTCTTTTATTTTTTGCAAGGCAATGGAGTTAAATGGCTTGCCCAAGGTCATACAGCTAGGTAATTATTAAGTGTCTGAGGCCGGATTTGAACTCACGTACTCCTGATTCCAGGCCCAATACTCTATCCACTGCACTACCTAGCCACCCCATTTTTATCTTTTTCTACATTAAGAAGTCATTTCTTTTTGGAACAGGGAGTTAGTAGTTTTGATGTCCTCTGCCCTGGTCAGACCACATATAAAATCCTCTGATCAGTTCTAAGCACTGCATTTTTAGAAAGAACATTAATAGAAAAACTTCCAGAGGAAAACAACCAGAATATATTGTTGGAAGGATGTTTAGTCTGAAAAAGAGGATTACCAGGGCAACATGACTGTTACTATCAAAGACTAGAATGGCCATCATGTAGAGAAGAAATGAGATTGTTTGGTTTGGCCAAGAGGAAACACTATGGGTGAAAGTTGCAAGTATTAATTTAGGCTTGCTACAAGAAACCTGGAATTGTAAGACCTGCCTTTGCCATTTATAACCTGACCCTATGTCATTAAATGTTTCTGCTTCTTGATTTTTTTCTTCTGGTAAATAAAGAGATTTGTCTGTTTTTTTCCTACAGTCATTCCAGATCTGGACCTAAGATCCTCTGATTGAAAGATCTTAATCAGAGCTAATGGGGCAGCTGAATGGCTCAGTGAATAGATTGCTGAGTCTAGAATCAGGAAGACTTCAGTTCAAATCTGGCCTCAGATACTAACTAGCTATATGACCCTGGAGAAGTCACTTAACTTCTGTTTATCTTAATCCACTGGAAAAAGAAATAGCAAACCACTCCGGCATCTTTGCCAAGAAAATTCCATGGACTGTATTGATGTGATATAGTTCACAGGGTTATGAAGAGTCAGACATGACTGAATGACTGAACAATAATTCAGAGCTACCTGAAATGTAGGAGGTGAATATTCCTTCACTGCAGGCTACCAAGCCAAGGTTGGAATGATGTGTTTCAAGTAGGATATTTTTTCATGTTTGAGTTGGATTAGGTGGGCACTGTGGTCCCCTCTAACTTTGAAGTTCCATGATTCTGATTGATTGAATATGAGAGAAGGTATATGGAAGAGTCAGAGGTAATACCAAAGTTTTAAATATAAGACACTAGGAAATAGTAGTCCTACTGACAGAAATGAGAATTCCAAAGGGAGAGCAGATTAAAAGGTAGCTCTCTTCTGGTTATGCTGAGTTTGAGGTACCAATGGAAGGACTATCCAGGGGAATGTATTCTGTAGGTTCAGAGGAACGATGTAGTTTGCTAAAGGTCACAAAGTTAGGATATATCAAATCTCATATTGAAACATGTTTTTTCCCTAATTCGATTTGAATGCAATTCATTTTTAAAGTTGTTTCTTCAAACAAAGCATTACACTAGGCCCTGGGGATATGAACACAAAAACAAAGCATTCCCTGCCCTAGAGGAGCTTATATTGTTTTTATTTATTTTTCCAATTACTTATAAAGATAGTTTTCAAAATTAATTTTTGTAAAATTTTCTTCCTCTTTCCCTTCCCTGACTCCTCACTATGATAGCAAGTAATCTGACAAATTTTATACATGTACAGTCATGCTACACATATGTTCATATTGGTCATGCTGTGAAAGAAGAATCAGAACAAAAGGGAAAAACCATGAAAAAGGAGAAATAAAAATAATTTAAAAAGGAAAAATATTATGCTTTAATATGCATTCAGATGACATAATTCTTTCTTTGGATGTGGTTGACATTTTCTATCACAAGTCTTTTAGAATTGTCTTTAGGGGGTGGCTAGGTCGTGCAGTGGATAGAGCATTAGCCTGGAGTCAGGAGTACCTGAGTTCAAATCTGGCCTCAGATACTTAATAATTACCTAGCTGTGCAGCCTTGGGCAAGCCACTTAACCCCATTGCCTTGCAAAAACTAAAAAAAAAAAAGAATTGTCTTTGACTACTGGTTCTCAGCATCCATTCATGTAAGTCTTTCCAGGTCTTTCTGAAATCTGCCTGAGGATTCTTTTAAAGGGAGAGAAAGGGTACATTGAATAAATAGAATAGTCAATACAAAATTATTCAAGGTAATTTTGAGAGGGAAAGACAACAATTGACTAGGTGGATCGAGGAGGACCTGTGTAGTATATAATACTTGAGCTATACTTTGAAGGAAGGTGAAGAATGTTAGAAGCAGAGAAAGAGACAGGGTGGATTTCAAAATGTAGTTCATCCTGTATAAAGCCATAGAGGTGGGAAATGATAAGTTAAATATAGGAAACAAGTGGCAGGTCAATTTGAAGGAAAAAAGAATGTGTGTGAAGAGGAGTGATATGAAATAAAACTGGGAAGAAGATGGGAGGATGGATTATAGAAGATTAATGCTAAACTAAGGATTTTCTATGATCTTAGAGGCAGTGAGCAGTCATTGAAGATTTTTAAGTAGGATTAAAAACAGTTAGATGCAGTGGACAGAGTATGGGCCCTGGAGTAAGAAGTACCCGAGTTCAAATCTGACCTCAGACACTTAATTATGTAGCTGTGTGGCCTTGGGCAAGCCACTTAACCCCATTTGCCTTGTAAAAAACCTAAAAAACAAAAACAAAAAAAAGCATAGTTAGATCTGAGTTTTGGAGATATGATTTTGCTAACTGTTTAGAGGATATATTGCAGAATGGGAGTAACCAGAAGCAGTGACCTTTCTACTTCATTGAAATCTGAAGGCTAACATGATAGAAAATTCCATAGGATTTGATAATAAGATAAAAATTGAGTTGAAGAATATAGGGAGGAGAGAAATGAGGAACTGACTCTAATGATAAAATTTGAATCTCAGTACTAGAACAAATATGTAGAGGGTTACCTATGGGGGAGGAATATCTGGGTAATATTTAATTCCAAGAATTGAGGGACCATGTATTTGTCCATGGACCATGTTCTGATACCTATAACATTCTTTGAGGGCTTAACCTGTGAAAGGTAGGCTTTGTTAAGAGATCATTAAGGAGAAGATGTTAAAGGTCATTTGTCTAACATCTCCTGGCTGATCTGTGGCTATCTTCGCTATCCAGTCTCCACTTTTTCATCCTAATATGTTTCCTTTTAAGTGATCAGAGGCATTTCCATCCCTTACGGCAAACCTTGCGCTTCCTGTCTGCCTTTATTTGGGGATTTCTAAAAAGGGAGCAAGTGCTGCAGTCTCTGGGCACACATTCAAAAAAAAAAAAAAAACCGAACACATAACGAGAAATTTGCCAAAACCCGCATCAAATCTCTCCCGCTGTGAGTTCCTCTACTTGGTCTCCCCCTCAGCCCCATTGGGCAAGGCTCCCAGATAATGAAGAAATCCTCCACAATAGCATCAAGATCTCTACTTTGCCAGGTCAGAGTAGTTCAGGACAGACAGTGCATTAAGGTTTATCAGTAAGGTTTGGTATCATCAAGTCCAACACCTTTCCATGAAGATGGAAAGCTGCATCACTGCCAAATCAGCCCCAGAGAGGATGGCTCTGTCCTTGCTCTTTATAAACAACACTTCATTTGTCATCCTGATGTCTTTGCATGAGCTGCAGCTCATGTTTAGAATACATTCCCTCTTCAATTCTCTTTCAGAACTCTAACACCACCTTCTACATGAAGCTTTCCCTGATTCCTTCAGTTACCAGTATCTTCCCTTCCAAGTTACTTTTATTTTATCTTGTGTCTCTTTTGTATACTGAAGATCTTACCTCCTCTGGATAGATAGCAAGTTCTTTGTTTGACTTTTGAATTCGAAGAATCTGGAGAAGAAAGTGAGGCTGGTGACTTAGCACAGCACCCTCTCACTGAAATCCAGTTCACATGCTTGTTCTGGCATCACCTCCTGGATGTTTTGTTCTTCTTAGAAAATGAAGGACAAATATTATTATTATTATTATCAAGTGCCTAGCCCAGTGCTTGACAGGTAAGAAGTAGTTAATAGATATTGATTGGTGGATTGCTTATTGATAGATGGAGCCATCGCCCCATAGAGCTGAATTAAAGATGGTGAAGTTTCCATCTATCAACAACTAATTAATTAACAAATACCTTCAAATAGCCTTCTATGTGCCAGACACAGTGATTGACAGAGGCAAAGACACAATTTAAATGGTACTTGATCTCAAGGAGTTTGCTAAATTAGCTGAGAGAGACATGGTAATGGTAATTTCCTGATCTAGAAATGCTCCCTCCAATGACAAAACTGCAGAACTAGTCCACATCTCTATTAATTCAGAAAGCCTTTATTGAATATCTACTGTCTCAGTAGCAAAGTGTGAGATACTAGGAGATTAAGAGAGATAGGACTGGAGGGAAGAGGATAGAAATGTTAGAAAAGACCAATGAATCAATTATAGTATGTGAACCACTTCAAATGTGGTGCTAATAAGGTTGTTGTCATGTGACCAACCCTCTAAGGGCTATGATTAGCTTTGCTCTGTTCTATAGATGCAGAGTGACACCCTAATCCTGAAACCACAGATGGTTATTTTTTGTTTTTTGTTTTGCTAATGTGGGCTATTTCCTCATAGAGAGCATTACAGACCATTCCCCACTGCTGAAACTCATCCTTTAACTTAGAAGGGGTTCTTAACCATTTTTTGATGTGTATAATGGGTTGCTTTGATAATTTGGATTTTATACCTCAAAATATTTTTAGATAACTAATGGAAATGCTAAATTTCCCTTAGAAGTTATTGAAAACAAAGATATATTTTTCCCATCCACATTCATGGATCCATTTGGTTTAGAGGCAGAGCTAAATGTAGTCAATAATAGTAATTATATGATGTTTATATGACATTTAACAGTCTATAAAATGTTTTGCACCCACTATAGAAAAGCTGATCTCCATATCATATAAGGCAAAATCTCTAAAAATTAGGATTATACAATAAAGGAATGGATTGACAAGTGTTAAAGAGTTTCCTATGACTGGAAGCATTTAAACATCTGTTCATGATTTATCAAAGGCATTCTAGAGAATATTTTTATAAGGAGTTGATCATCCCCACAAAAATTATATTTTGAAATCTCATCATGGTGTGGAGGTAATCTAGGTATGGTAGAAGGATATGCCAGCAGAGTTCAGTCAGTCAGGTTTATTCATATTGGAAATACCCTGATTGTGGTACTTATGAAAGACTATGTAAAGTCCAAAGACCAGCAGCCTATAGAGTGGTTTGTTATCAGGAGATTGCCTGTGAGAGCTCACAAGATATATAAAATTGTAAATGGACCTCCAACCCTATACATCTCCCTCTGATGTTTCAATATTGGTGACAAAGTGTTTTAAAAAAAGAGACAGAGGGTACAAAGAGTCAAGGAGTTTTAGATTATCTGTAAATATTAATTTAATATTGATACTCTAAATGTGAGATGCTTACTCAATGACCAACAAGCCAGCATCCTATTAGAGAAACTGAATCATAACAAGATGAACCGTCTTATGAAAATAATTAGAAGAATATTGCAGTTCAATTTAATGATGGTTCTTGGGTTTTCTTTTCCACTCTATTGCAAAAACTTTTTCTTGACTCTTTTACATGAAATTTATTAGCCCATGCTACCTTTCCTTTCCCTTTCTCCCAGTATTTCCTTTTTCACCCATTGACTCCGTCTTTATAATATTTTATACCTTTACATTCAGCTCCCTCCTCTGCCTTTTCTACGTATGCTCCTTCTAACTGTTCTTATAAATGAGAAGGTTCATATGAGTTATCAGTATCTTCTTCCCCCTGCAGTAATATATACAGTTCAACAGCATTAAATCTCTCATAACTAACCCATCCTGTCCACCCTCCCTATGTTTCACCTGAGTCCTGGACTTGAAGATCAAACTTTCTGTTTAGCTCTGGTTATTTAAACAGGAAAGTTTAAAAGACTCCTGTTTCATTGAAAGGCCATCTTTTCCCCTGAAAGAAGATGTTCAGTTTTTCCTGGGTAGTTAATTCTCATTTGTAATCCAAGCTCTTTTGTCTTTTGGAAAATCATATTCCAAATCTGATAAGCCCTTAATGTAGATGCTGCAAAATCTTGTATAATCCTGACTGTAGATCCATGGTAATTGAATTGTTTCTTTCCAGCCACTTGTAGTATTTTCTTTTTGACTTTGGAGTTCTAGAATTTGGCTATAATATTCTTGGGAAGTTTTTTGGGTGGGGAGGGATCTCTTTCATGAGGTAATCGGTGGATTTCCTAAATTTCTATTTTAGGATCTCAGGACAATTTTACTGGATAATTTCTTGAAAAATTAAGTCTAGGCTCTTTCCCTGGTCACAACTTTCAGGCAGCTCAATAATTTTTAAATTATCTCTCTTGGATCTGTTTTCCAAGTCAGTTGTTTTTCCAATGAGATATTTCATATTTTCTTCTAATTATTCATTCTTTTGGCTTTGTTTTAGTGTTTCTTGATTTCTCACATAGTCATCAACTTCTTTTAGTTCCATTCTACATTTGAAGGAGTTATTTTCTTCAGAGAGTTTTTTAATCTTCTTTTCCAATTGGCCAATTCTGTTTTTTAAAGAAATTCTCTCATTAATCTTTTGGACTGTTTTTTTCCATTTGACTTAAACTGGTTTTAACATGTTATTTTCTTTGGTGTTTATTTGTATCTCTTTCACCAAGCTGCTGACTTGGTTTTCTTGATTTTCCCATATTGCTTTCATTTCTCTTCCCAGTTTTTTCTCTACCTCCCTTACTTGCTTTTCAAAGTCTTTTTTTTTAGCTCTTCCAAAGTCTTAGTCCAATTACTATTTTTCTTGGAGACTTTGAAGCTTTGGCTTTGTCATCTTCTGAGTGCATATTTTGATTCTCTATAGGACCAAAGTAATTTTCTATGGTCAGATTCTTTTTTTCCCCGTTGTTTGCTCATTTTCTTGGCCTATGACTTGATTTACTGTACTTCCAAAGCTTTTGGGGGTTTTGGCATGCCCCCCCCAGGGACCTTAATTCCTCTAATATCTTGTGAGAGGCTCTGACTGTTCTCTTGGCCTTTACTCTGGCCTGTGGATGACCACAGACAATCCCTTCTGCCCTGAAGCTGTGAGGAGGGTTCCTACTCCTTTATAGTTATATGGGGACCCATACTAGGCCCTGGATCTGAGTATGGGCAAAGCAGAAGAGTCCTGCCCCAGGGATGGCAGAGATGTGGACTGAGCATTCTGGAAGCAACTGCTGGGTGGTTCAGGGGTTTTCAGGGTGGGGCTGCCTTGAGGCCAGTACTTGCCTGGGCTCCACATACACTCTGTTGCTGTAGGGTTCTCCCACCAAACCTGCAAGCCATCTTGGTGATCTCCAGGTCAAGATATCTGGAAACTATTGCCATGGGCCCAGGTGCCCCACTGGCTGTTCCTGGAAGGCTGGAGATGGTTTTCTCTAGTGAGGTACAGGCTGCTTTGCAGCTCCTTCCAACTCTAGTCTTGGTGGAACAGACCATCAAGACATCTTGGGCTGGAAAATTACTTCATTTAGTCATTCCTGCCCCTACAGCTTTTGGAGTTTTTTGGGGGAAACAGCTGGGAATTCTCTCCTTTGTGTTGCCATCTTGGTTCCATCTAGCTCCATCCCTTGTGATGAACTTGTAAAGGAGGTGAAAAGTACTATGAAATTTCCACCTAAGTCAAAGAATCTTGAAATTGGAAGGGAATTCAAAGTTCTTATTGTGTCATCTTACACCATACATAAAAATGTGAGAGAAAACTATGGCATGCAATTTAAATAATTTGCTAAAAATAGAAAATGGATAAAGGAACTGACACTGACTTGAAGTCTCATCATTTCCTCTTGAATTTTAAGAAGCACAAAGAATTGCCATAATAAGAGTGTCAAAAGAGCCTAGAGGACACAGCTAGGGGTTGTAGTAGAGAGAGCACCAGCCCTAGCATCCTAGACATGAATTCAAATCTTGGGCAATTCACTTAATCCCATTGCCTTGCCAAAAAAAAAAAGAAAGAAAAGAGCCTCAAAAATGTCTTATGGTTGTTGAAGAATCTAAACTGTAAGTAAAGACAAGAAGGTAATGAATGATGGATATAATTTGATTGAGGTATATTAACATCAACAAATTATTTGTAAGAAGTGAGGTAAAAGAAAACAAATAAGCCACATATAAGTGTTAAAAAGAAGCAGACCAGTCAGGCAGCAAAATAACAGGATAACAGATGAATAGCCTATATGCTCTAAATGTACCCATAAAACTATTAGGAGATCTAGAGGAAGATCCATGCATGATAAGTGAATTAGATGTAGAAGTTAATGTAGAAGATATTATATATCATTTTAGGGAAAGATTTTCTCATTTATTTTTAAAAATATTTTCCTTTTTTCCAATTACTTGTGAAAAACATTTTTTAATGTTCTTTTAAAAATATTTTGAGTTCCAAGTTCTCTCTTCTTCCCCTCCCCTTTCTTTCAGACAGCAAGCAATTTGATATAGGTTATACATATGTGGTTATGCAAAACATATATCCATATTAGTCATATTGTGAAAGAAAACACAGACCAAAAAAAACCTCCATGAAAAAATAAAGAAAGCAAAAAATAGTATGCTTCAATCTATGCTCAGACTCTATCAGTTCTTTCTCTGGAGGTGGATAGCATCTTTGAATATAAGTTTAAGGAGAGGTTTATAAAGCATTTTGTTTACATATTCTTATCTGATCCTCATAATAAAATATGAGGTTTTATTTGTAATGTAAATAAGGAAGCAGTCTTAGAAATGTTGAGTTATCTGTGTTCATTATATCCCAAATAGTAAGTGTCAGAGACAATATTTGAACCTGGGTCCTCCTGACTCCAAATAATAGGATTCTAGTCACAATGTCTCCTCTCCTATTTCAGTATGAATTCTGCCTCTGACACTTGCTATCTGTTTGACTTTGAGATAACCTTCCTTCACCGGGACTCAGGTTCTTTATCTATATACTGAGGTATTAGATTAGATAACTTCTAAGGATCTTTTAACCTTTAAATTCTAGGATGCCAATAGAATTTATTAACAATATAAGGTATTAATTATCTAATTGGGTAGAGGTCTATGTTAGGTATTCAAACATATTTGTGATATCCCCAATCATAATGAATGTATAAACTAGTGAGAATGATACAGCAGCACGCACACACACACACACACACACACACACACACAGACAGACATACCAATTATTAGGTAGCCCAGTGGATAGATTGCTGGGCTTGGAATCAAAAAAGTCCTGAATTCAAATCCAGTATCAGATCTTTCCTAGCTGTGTGACCCTGGATAAATCACTTAACTGCTGTCTGACTCAGTTTCCTCAATTGTAAAATGAGTTTGAATAATAACATCTGCTTCCTAGGATTTTGTGAGAATTACATGAGCTATTTTTAAAGCTTTCTGAAACCTTAAAATGGGATATAATTCTGTTACTATTATTATAGAAATTTTTATATATAGATGTCACTGTAAGTCAGAATAGAATATAAATGCATATGAGAGGTGCAAACAAAATGCCTTTTGAGGCACAAGGAAAGAAAGATCGTTTACAACTATGGAAGAAGAAGAAAGGAAGGCAGCTTGGAATAGGTGGTATTTGAAGGATGCTTTGAAGGACTTCAACATTTGGAAAACAGGGTTAGTGAGTGACAGACCATCCAATGATAGGAAATAGCATGAACAAAGACACAGAGGAGGAAAGTTTTAGATTTTTGCAAAAGGTGGAGTAAGAATTTTAGTCATTTAGGAGGCAGAGTACAAAGAAGGGAATAGGATAAAAACAAATAAACAAGCAAAAAATTCAGCTTCAGAGTCAGAGGACTTGAATTCACAATCTAAATCTACTACTTTCTACCTGTGCATTTTCAGGTAAGTCACTTAACCTCTTTGGATCTCAGTTACTTATTTCACTTGTAAAAGAAGTGGATAGACTTAGATGACTTCTTGGATTCTGCCCAGCCAGAGACTGGTGATCTATGGAGGAATAGTGTGGAACTAGGCAAGGAAGGACAAGTTAGAAGAACTGATGAGGAGTCAGGAGGAGGGTCTTTATCAAAATGTAGCTGATAATAATAGAGAAAGCTTGAAAGATTTTAAGCAAATAAGTGATACTTCTAGGGACAAGGTAGAGAAGGAGCATCTGCCCTGTGGGCACAGGATAAAGATTTGCCGGCAATCCCAGACTCTGGGGAAATACCTCTAGAACAAGAATGAGAATACAGAATCTGAGCCTCCCTTGCTAGGTGGGGCTTTCAATGCAGCAAAGGATTCATGAAATTCAGCAAGCAGGCAAAGTTTTTCTGCACTCTCCTCTCTATGCAAGCGTCTTGGGAGCTAAGCGAGAGTCTCAGAGGATGTGCCTGCCTCTCTGGGCCCCCGTGGTTGCTATGGTGAGCACTGATTTCTTTTTTTAAATCTAACAGCCAAATTAAGGATGATTTCACCCTGCTTGGAAGCTCTGAGCTTTGTCTTGGAGGCTCAGGACCTGATTTCATTCTCTGGCTCTCAAGCTCTCTGGCACTCAATGTCTTTCTCAGGTCAGGGGGTCAGGGAAGGCATTTACCCTGTATCCCTCAGGGATGCCCATCTTGGACCACCCCCCTCCATTGTTCATTACCCTCCTTGCTTCTCAGTTTTTAGAACTTTGGTTCTGTGTAACTGGGAATTAACATAAAATAGAAAAAGGAGTTATCACTGAGAAGTCTTTCAAAGCAGCAAGTGGGAAGGACTTCAGCAGAAGAGAGAATATTACAGGGAGGAAAAACCTATGCCTGAACCTTTACTAGTCCCAGGAGACCCTCCTCTACCTGAGCCCTGAGGGTACTCTCTAGAAACAACTTCATCTCCTCTCTTTTCCCCTCCCCTCATACATCCATAAATAATCTCATAAGTTTTTGATTCAAAGGGGACATTGAAAAAACTAACTTTTCTATGGTCAGTTAGAAGTAGTATGCTCAGAATTCAAATGTAAGTCTTTTGGTTCCAAATTCAGGGTTCTTTTTCCCTGGAGGTCAGGCTCAACTTGGGGCTCAGCTAATATGCACACTGTTTCCCAACAGCACTATTGTTGGCACTCTCCCAAGAAGAATCAAACTTTGATTTGTTTCCTTTACTTGAGGCAGGACAATCAGAATGGGTTGCAAGGTGCTCGGACAAATCTTTTCATAGATTTGGACTTCAGTCTCCTTCTCTGTAAAATGAGGCAGTTGCATTAATTAGTCTCTCATGCCCCTTCCACCTCTAATAGTCTGGGATTCTATGAATTTCCTATTGTATATGATGGGCCTTCCTGGATTGTCTAAAGATAGAATGTCTGTCTCTGAGCAGTCTATGTAAATGAAAGTATTTGTAGATGCTCACAGGTAATATGAGAGAAGGGGAAAGTGCTTAGATTGGCTAATGGAGCAGGAATAATAGGTAGAAAGAAACTTTGAGACTGCAGGTTGCAGGAGGAGTGAATAATGAATAATAATAGGAACAAGGTTTAGAGCTGGAAGAGGCTTCAGAGGGCATTTTGTCCACCATGTACATTTCACAAATGAGGAAACAGAGATCCTAAAAGGTCAAGTGACTTGGCTAGCATCACCCAGGTAGGATCAGAGGCAGAATTCAACCCATGTCCTCTGATTCTAAAGTCAAAGTCATATATAAACTGGGCTTGTAGTAGTAGTAGTAGTAGTAGTAGTAGTAGTAGTAGTAGTAGTAGTAGTAGATGACACCATAGCCAATGTGTATTCTAGTGAACTAACCTGTTATCTCTCTTCTCCCAAGACCTTAAATTTAATGAGGGTAGGGGACCATGTCTTATTTACTCCCCAAGTCTAGTTCACTGTTCTGCACAGTACAAATGCTTTATAAATATCAAAGATTTTTTTTAATTGAGAGGATGAAGAGAAAGATTAAAGTGAGATAAGCAAAGAACCTCAACAAGATGGTAACTGAAAGTTACCTTTGTGACTTTTCACCCTTCATTAACATTTATTAGAGACGCAAATCTATGCTTCCCATCATGCAGTTGCCAACATGTCCAGGAACTAGTATCGGACACTTCTCATTCAGCCTCCAGTTCCTCTCTGGGCAGGATTTCCATCCCTAACTCCTCCCAACTCCTTCCTTGGGGTGGTTTTCCTTTTTCTTTTTCCTTTCAAGTCCACAAAAGACCACCACTCCTAAGTTCAACAAACAACTAGCCCCTGTTGGTTCTGCTTTTATTTTTGCATCAATAAGTTTCCCTCATAGAGAAAGAGACTTGGCCTCTTGGGTAATTGTTGCCACTGAACCAGTTCTCCCACTGAACTGGTAATTGTTTTACAACAAGCTCTCCCACAGTAGTCCTTGATCTTACATCACTCAAAAGTGTTCCAATCCCATTATCAAGAACTTTAAATGATCTTCTCTAATATGGAGAGAACACCAAAATTTTGTATGTAGATTTTTCAGATCTCAAGGGCACCATCCCTAACACCATGTGGAAGGGGTAACTGTATTTTGTGTTTGCCCATATGAATACATATATTTTTTCTACCTAGTAAGATATAAGCTCCTGTAGAGCTTGGATGTTTTCCTTTTTTTCTTTGCATCTTTAGAAACCAGTATAATGTTAGACTCTTAGCAAATATTTTATAAATGCTTGTTAATTGATTGATTGAAGAAGCTAAAGAAAAATGGTAGAGACCAGGAGAGTACAGTCAATTTGGGTGTCAGGGAAATCTTGGCCAGAACTGAGGTCAAGAATAGACAGAAGAAAACTAGCTTTCTCAGTGACCAGAGCAAAAAATGATGAAGAGAGAGGGAGGGAGATAGAAAGAACACTCGAAGTTTGGAATGGGAAAGGAGAAAAGGTAAAATGAGATGAAAGACTTTTCAGGGAGGTGGGTATAGAAGAATATGGGTCAGGCACAGATTAGTTGGATCACATCCTTTACCTTGATAGGGGAAACTAGAGTGACTGCTGACTATCTATGAGTGAAATTTCTGATAATAAAGGAATTAGAGCATTTGGAAGTGGTTCCAGCTCCCTTTGTCTGACTCATTGTAAAACTTAATGGTCTCTAGAGTCTGTGAATCATCTACAGCTTGGCTATTGGTCAGTTTGGAGTAGATTTCCTAAAAAGAATCAAATGTATAGCCTCATTACATTTGGGCAAAAAATAGGTACCTGGTGGATTACAGTGGGGTGGACCAAAAATATACACCTTTTTTCTTATTTTGTCAATCATTTCACATTGTTGGCTCATAAAATTTGTGGTCCACTGAAAACCCTGTGTCTTTAAAATTTATTATTTTCTTTAAAATTCAATTTTATATATGGCTGGAGTCACCAATCTCTTTTAAAAATTTTATTATTAATTCAATAAATATTAACATTTCATATTCAAGGAAGCACAAAAAAGAGAATTGTATATGAAATTATAAACTTATGTAATCTACAACTAATTTTAAAGAAAACATTATTAAAGTTAACATAATAAAAACAAAACTGCCCTGCTTGTCTTGTTTCCCTTCTGAATTTCCTTCTGATATCTTCTGTGCATTTCTAAATATTTCATTTGATGCTCTTTACTTTTTCTTCTTTGGCAATTATCCCTGCTTCTCTCCATCAAATTAATATAGTTAAACAACTCAATTTCAACTTAGTTTTTATTTATTTATTCATTCTATCTATCTATCTATCTATCTATCTATCTATCTATCTATCTATCTATCTATCATCTATCTATCATTTTAAACTTTTCCCTAATCTAGTCCATGTGAATGAGGTTCATGAGATTCTCCAATTCTCCTAATTTTATTTCTATGTTTGAATAATCACCTATATAAACACATAAATAAACAGGATAAGTTCTGATCTACCCTTCTTTCCCCCTCCCCTCTATTGCCCACCTCTTGCTTCAATTCTCTCCTCTTTCCCCAGATTATTCTGTACTCTCCAGAATATCTCTTTTTATGTTTATGTTTTGTATTTTATTTATTCTCAATTACATGTAAAATAATTTTTACATTCATTTTTAAAATGTTAATTTCCAATTTTTTTCACTTCCTGCCTCATTGAAAGGATAAGCAATTTGGTATAGTTTATAAGTGTGTAGTGATGGAAAGCATATTTCCATATTAGTCATGTTGTGAAAGAAAACATAGACCAAAAGAGTTTTAAAAAACTCATGAAAAATTAAGAAAGTAAAAAAGTATGTACTTCAATCTGTATTTAGATACTGTTAGTTCTTTCTCTGGGGATGGATAGTATTTTTCATCATAATTCCTTCAAAGTTGTCTGTTGGATCATTGTATTGCTGAGAATTGCTAAGTTATTCAGAGTTTGCTTTATTTTATTGCTATTACTTTGTACACAATATATTTCATTTTTCATCAGCTCATGTTTTTCTAGGTTTTTCTGAGAGCATTCTGCTCATCATTTCTTTTGTCACAATAGTATTCCATCACAATTATATGCAATAATTTGTTCAGCCATTCCCCAACTGTTGAACATCTCCTCAGTTTCCAGTTCTTTGCCACCACAAAAAGATCTGCTCTAATATTTTTGTATGTTTAGTTTTTCTTTTTGTTTTTTTATCTCTTTGTAGTCAAAGAGTATATATAGGCATGGTCTATAACCTTTTGGAAATAGTTCCAAATTACTCCACAGTATGGTTGAATCAGTTTACAACTCCACTAACAATGAATTAATGTCTTATTTTCCCCACAACTCCAATATCTACCTTTTTCGTTTTTGTTCTATTAGCTAATCTAATAGGTATGAGGTTGTACTTCAGAAACTGTTTTAATTTACATTCTCCAATAAATAGTAATTTACATTAAATTATGGCTATAGATAGCCTTGATTGCTTCATAACTGATGATTGCTAACCATGCAAAGCTTCCCTTTTTAAACATATAAGCCCATAATTTATCTTTTTTATCTCTTGATTAACCCTTATTTTAATTTATTCACTTCAGAATATAGTCACTGGATTTAAAAAAATTATTTATTTAAGGCAATGGAGTTAAGTGATTTGCCCAAGGTCACACAGTTAGGCAATTATTAAGTGCCTGAGATCAGATTTGAACTCAAGTCCTTCTGCCTCCAGAATGAGTGTTCTATCTACTGTAACACCTAGCTGCCTGAGTCACTGGATTTTTTACTTAGCCCTTTTGAATTGTTCACATTAGCTTGTTTTTAAGTTTCTTTTGTCCATTTTGCTTGCCTTTCAAAGCCTCTTTGTAACTAGTTTTCTTTTTAGGAACACTTAAAAGTAATTGTGTTAAAATTAATTTTCTCTAATAAGAGTATGTCCAGCTCTGCTCAACATAATTATTTTTTGCAAGCCAAATTCCATTTTTTGGTTAATTTTTTGGGTTTATTTATTTTATATTATTACAGTAATCTTTTTGTGAGAGTAAATATACTCCCCCCACCCCAAAGATAGAGAAACCTCAAGAATAGTGAGAGAGAAAGAAAAGCGTACTTCAGTCTGTGTTCAGATTCCAACAGTTCTGTCTCTGGGTTGAGTTGCCTTCTTTATCATAAGTTCACCAGAGAAGTTGCTTCACTATTTTTCCTCACAGTTGCTATTACTAGCTGTATTGCCTTCCACTCTATTCCTCCCCATTCTTATTTATTCTGTTCTCTCTCCTTTTACCCTGTCCCTGTTCAGAAGTGTATTGTATCTGAGTACCCTCTCCCAGCATCTTCCCTCTCTTCTATCACTCACTCCCCCCTTCCCTGATCCCATTCCCCCTGTCCCATCCCTTTCCTCTCATTTTTCTCTAGGGTTAAGATAGATTTCTATATACTATTAAGTGTGTATGTTATTTAATGTTATTTCTTCTCTGAGCCATTTCTGATGAGAATGAAGGCTCACTCATTCCCCTTTACCTTCCCCTGTTCCATTCTATTGCAAAAGCTTTATCTTGACTCTTATGTAAAATATCTTAGCCCCTTCTTCCTCTTCTTTTTCTTCCTCACAGTACTCTCTTTTGTCACTATTGACTCCATCTTATTTTACTATATTATTACATTACATTTAATTCCTTCCTGTGCCTTGTCTATATTTACTCCTTCTAACTGCTCTTATGAATGAGAAAGTTCATATGAGTTATCAGTATCTTCTTTCCATGCAGGAATACAAGCAGTTCAACAGTATTAAGTTCCTCATAATTATTCTTTCTCATCCACCCTCTCTATGGTTCACCTGAGTCCTGTATTTGGAGATCAAACTTTCTGTTCAGCTCTGTTCATTTCAACAGGAAAGTTTGAAAGTCCCCTTGTTTCATTGAAAGTCCACCTTTTCCCTTGAAAGAGGATATTCATTCTTACTGGGTAGTTGATTTTTGATCTTTTGCCTTCTGGAATATCATATTCCAAGCCCTGTGAGCCCTTAACATAGATGCTGCCATATCCTGTGTAATCCTGATTATAGAGCCATGGTAGTTGAGTTGTTTGTTTCTGACAGCTTTTAGTAGTTTCTCTTTGACTTGGGAGTTTGGGAATTTGGCTATAATATTCCTGGGAATTTTTCTTTTGGGATCTCTTTCAGGAAGTGACCAGTGAATGCCCTCAATTTCTATTTCGCCCTCTGCTTCTAGGATCTCAGGGCAATTTTGATGTACTATTTCTTGAAAAATGAAGTCTAGGCTCTTTTCCCTGTCATGACTTTCAAGTAACCCAACAATTTTTAAATTATCTCTTTTGGATCTGTTTTTGAGGTCAGTTGTTTTTCCAATGAAATATTTCACATTTTCTTCTAATTTTTGTGTTTTTGGGGGGGTAAAGTTTTATTTCTTCCTGATTTCTTGCAAAGTCATCAGCTTCCTTTAGTTCCATTCTACATTTGAAAGAGTTATTTTCTTCAGAGAGCTTGTTTGATCTCCTTTTCCAGCTGGCCAATTCTACTTTTAAAGGCATTCTTCTCCTCATTTTCCTTTTTTTGTGTTGCTTTTTCCATTTGGCTTAAACTGCTTCTTAACATTTTATTTTCTTCAGTATTTTCCTTTTTTGTATTTCTTTCACCAAGCTTCTGACCTAGTTCTCATGATTTATCTGCATCCCTCTAATTTCTCCTCCCAGCTTTTACTATACCTCCCTTAATTACTTTTTAGTCTTTTTTGAGCTCATCCATAACCTGAGCCCATTTTCTATTTCTATTTCTCTTGGAGGTTTTGGATATAGAAGCTTTGACTTTGTCATCTTCTGAGTATGCATTTTTATCCTCCATGGGACCAAAGTAATTTTCTATGGTCAGATTCTTCTTTTTCTGTTGTTTAGTCATTTCCTCAGCCTATGACTGATTTACCACCCTTTCAAGGCTTTGGGGTTTTTTTTGGGACACTCCTCTGGGACCTTAATTCCTCCAAGGTCTTATGAGAGACTCTGACTGATCTCTTGCCTGTGCTCTGGTATGTGGATAACCACCTCTGCCCTGGAGCTGTGAGCTTGACTATGGTAGTATGGGACCCAGACAGCAACCTAGATCTGAGTGTGGGCAAACAGCAGAGTACTGCCCCAGGGAGAATAGAGAGAGACCTCTGCAGTCTCCCCTGACCCCCTTACCGTCTGTGGGCTGGGAGCTCTGGAAGGGTTGGGTGGCTTCATTGATTCCTACTGCAGGTTCTCACCTCCTGGCTGCTCTGAGGCTGGTGCTCTGCTCTGCACTCACTCTGTTGTGGCAGATTTCTCTCACCACCCCTTCAGGTTGTCCTCAGTGATCCCTGGGCCAAGATGTCTGGAAACTGCCCCCTCTGCCATGGACCCAGGAGCCCCCAGGCGAACAGGGCTGTTTCTGGAGGACTGGAGCTGGTATGCTCTGGCCAGGCTGCAATGCACTGTGGCTATGCTGTAGCTGTGCTGCGACTCTGTCCAATCCTTGATCCTGGCTAAATAAACCTTTCCGGTAGATCTTCTAAGTTGTCTTGGACTGGGAAATTGTATCACTCAATCTGGGTCCCATATTACCATAGTCAAGCAGGGACACTCCACATCTCCAGGGCAGAGAAAAGGACCTGTGGTCACCCACATATCAGAGCACAGTTTCAGTCTTTCTGTGGTTCTTCTTTAAATTTTGGCTAGAGTTATAATTTGATGACTTTTGGAGTTTTTTGGGGATCAAATTTCAGGGAATTCCTGCCTTCATGCTGCCATCTTGGCTCCACTCCCACTAATTCCATTTTTTTCATATTTTAGGTGCCAATATTTCATTCCTTTCTCGTAATTGACACACACATATTTCTATGTTAGAGTAGCTAAATTGTTCACAATTGATTATTATTATAATGTTGTTGTTATTACAGTATACAATGTTCTCCTGGTTTTGCTCAATTTATTTTGCATCAATTCAAATACTGAATTTGCAAAGTTAGACCTAAAGGTCTCCTTGGAGTTCATTTAATCTAACTCCTTCATTTTACAATTGAAAAAAATTGAGACCTAGGATGACTTAAAATCCTTTTCTGAGTTGATTTCAATGACTCTCATGGCCAGGAGATCTGTAATGGTGCTAATTGATCAGGTCCCAGGGCCTTAACTGAAGACATGATGGACATGGAATAGGTGATCAATTGCTGTTTCTAGTGCTTCTGAGACAGGATACTGAATCTCATATACTTCTAACTCTGGGAGGTGCTCACTACCTCCAAAGGTAGTTTAGAGTTTCTGGTTGTTAGAAGTTTTGTATCCTTGATTATGATCTTATGATTCTTATATTCGTTATTCTTTAAGGTCAGAAGAAAATAGCTTTTGATTCAAAATAAGAATGAATTTTTTAAAAGTTAAATCTATCCAACAGTAGAACAGTGTACCTTGGGAAATAGTGAACTCCTTGAGAAGGTAGGTATTCAAGCATCTGAGTGCTCAGCTCTTGGGGAGGATTTTGGAAAGACTTCTGTATGGAGTATAAATTTAATAGATGAGCTCTAATGATCCTTTTATCACTGAGCCTCTATGAAAGAAAAATGTGTGTTTTAATTAGGTAATTACATTACACATTTTCTGACCACTTGCCACTTTGGGGTCGTTTATCCTAATGATGTCCTATTCAAATTGTTGCTTTGATTTTTGTTTCTTGTTCTAATGAATCAGTGTGGCTGAGAATGTTTCATAAATGGATCTATTTTCTTTGTTTTCGTGTTTCTTCTGAAACCGGAGCACCAGATAGAAGCATTTTTTTTTGCTTGGGCAGATCGAATGCAGTACTAATTCAGTCAGTAAGCCAGTATCCTTGAACAAGCATCAGTCAGAAAGCATGGCTCTAAAACTACTCGTCTTGTTTTTCATTTGTTTGTTTTTGCCTTTTTAAAAAAACAAAATTCCTGTCTCTTTTGATGATGAAAAAATTCCAATTTTGGGAATTTTCACATGAAGCTAGGAAAGCAGAGTGTTAAGGTGACATGGGAAACTGGATTTAAATGCTTTATCTTACCTATGTAACCTTGGGCAAGTCATATTATCTTCATGCAACTCAGTTTCTTCATCTGTGAAATGAGGGCGGTGATAGACAAAATGAACTCTGAGGTCCCTTCCTACTCTAGATCCATGATTTGGTGACAGCTTTTATTCATGGGAGCCTGATGGTAAAGGTATTGAACGCTGGGATCCAAGCCCTATTACTTTTAGAGATGGAAAGGAACTTAAGAAAGTTACTTCTATGATAATAATTTCCATTCTCTCAAAGGTTATTGAGAGAGGGAATACCTTTTTTAAATTATAAAACACTCTAAGGAAAACTATTATTACACATCATTGCCAGGATCTTTTCCTTAATTTGAAAAGGTAAGGGACTGATTGTTTCATTGTGTTGCTTTCCTTTTAACTATGCTGTGGTGCAAAGAGCATTGATTTGAAAACTCAGTAGACTTGGGCTTCAGTCCCAGTTCTGCTACTATCCATTTCCTTATCTGTAAAATAAGTGGATTAAATTAGTTGATTGCTAAAGTCCCTCCAAGCCCTAAAAAAATCCATCATTCTGAGAAGGAATCTGTTACTTTCATATTATGCCCATCCTTCCTCTTCATTACTGGCTTCATATGATACCTGAGATAGGAAGCAATTTGATGAAACTCTGGACTGAAGTCAGGAGTCCTGCTTTTCCAGGGCTCCAAAACATATTAGTTGAGTGCCCATTGGCAAGTAAGTTACTTTTTCTTCCCTACATCTGTAAAATGAGGATACTAATGTTTGCTTTATCTCATAAGATTGTGAAAAAAGTGTTTGGTACTCTTCAATGGGGGCAGCCTGGAAAACTGAACCTGGAATCAAGATCAATCTCACTGAGTTCAACTCTACCCTCAGACATATACTAATTGTAGTACCCTGGGCCTAATTTCAGTTTCCTCATCTGTAGGGTGGCGTTTTTTGAGGGTGGGGCTACCAGGATAGGCTTCATACAGAAAATGCTACTTTAGTATTAAAAGGAAGGGAAACTCATTGAAGTGGAGGTAGCAAGAGAATACACTGTGTAAGGCATGTATGTAAACCAGTGCAAAGGCATGGAGATTAGGAGTTGTTCATTTGTGAGTAAAAGAGAGAAGTCCAGTTTGGTAGAACTGCAAAACTCCAGAAGGGAGTAATGGCTGATGAGGAAGGAAAGAGAGTTTTGAGTCAAGTTTTATAAGGCTTTAAAAGTTAAACAGAGGAGATTATATTTTGTCCTAAAGCAAAGTTTTAACTTTCTTTGTGTGTCATAGATTGCTTTGTCAGTCAGGTAATTGTTGCCTACATTTATAATCAAAGGAAATACTAAATTTCACTTAGAGATTAGTGAAAATACAGATAATTTTTTCACTACCCATGGTCACAGACTTAACGAAATGAATCTACAGATCTTTCAGAAGGACTTCAAGGAAAGATTTCCCATCCTAGAGACAAGACAGAGTCAGAGTTGATTGAATTGGAGAATCATATGGTCAGATCTATACTTAGGGAAAATTACTTTGGAAGCACTAGACTTGAGTTTGAGAAATCAGCAGATTAGGGGCAGCCACAATAATTAATGACCTATAAACAGTTATTGTCTGCTAGGTGCTAGGTATTAGGAACACCAAGACAAAAATGAAACAATTTCTGCCCTTGATGAGCTTACATTCTCTGATAAAACAATACATCTGTAGATATCAATAGATATGAAACATATGTAAAGTAAGCACAATGTAATATGGAGGGGACAGAGGAGGATAGAGACAAATAGTTGGGGAGAAGAGCAAAGGATGGTGTGGACACTGTACTGAACAGTAGAGTCTGGAATTATGCTGAAGCAGATTATACTGACTTGGACCAGGGGAGAGAGTTTGAAGTCAATTTCAATCAAGTCCTGATAACATATTGAGGAAGTATTTTGTCTTAAGTAAAAGGCTAAAGTATTTGAGGTTCCCCGAGTGACTACCTAAATTATCTTGATTACCTATGTTTTTCCTGCCAAAATGACCTAATTCCTAGAGGGGTGATCATCCATCATTCAATTCATCAATCCATCTATCCATTAATTCATTTATTCATCCGTCATTCACATTTATTCGTGCAGGGTGTAGGAGAGAGACATTTTCACAGATGTTCAGGTGGATCAAGTGGTAATGATTGCTATGTACTCTCAGTAACAATATTTCTCAGTGCATCAGGAATAGAGGTCTTAATTTTGGTCTAGGAGTTAGAAAATATGAATTGTTAGTTACTGGGCAAATTGATTACTACTCCCAGCCCTGGTTATCTTTCCAGCAAAATGGTGATCATATTTCATTTGATCTCTCTGAGCTTTGGATTTCTCACTGGGGAAAGTGAAAAGATTGTACTAGATGAGTTCTGAGTTTTCTTCTAGCTCGAAGTCATGATCTTATTCTCCTCATGGAGTTTTTGCGAGGAAAGCTCCTTTGTGAGGACAATTATCATTGTAATTTTTTTTATTATTGTTACCCCATTATGGAAGTGGGGGAAGGAGAATGACCTACATTCTTATCCAGTGACCACAACCTATTCAGAAATTTGATTCTTCTCCTGTCTGAAAGAATTTGAGGAACCCAATCTTGGGAATCCACTAGGAATAGAGATTGTTGGAATATGGCCCTCAATTACTATTTGAAAAGAAGTTCAAGGACGAGGAGGAGGCCAAGGGTGAAGCAGAACTCCCAGTTCCCCCTTGAAAACATTTGGCTTCAGCAGCATCAGCCAAAACCCAACCTGCTTCAAAAGATATTTAAAACTACAGAAAAATGATAATTTATTCTGATGCATCAGAGGGGGAAAAAAAGTCTAACAGGTTGTGAATAATTCAGCTCTAATTGCTAGGAAAACTCTTTTCTTTCTTTCTTTCTCTTTCTTCTTCCCTGCAGTTATTTTATGTGGCAGTATCAGTAGATTTATTTTTTGTTCCAGAAATTCTAATTGAGAAATATGATTCCAGACTTTCTGTGTTTCTGAGCCATATCATATTTTAGGTGTTCCAGATGGGGCAGGTGGTACCATTAGAGGGGTCCATATAGTAGCTTGGCATCTCCTGACTCCACTATGCCCATGTAGACAGAATAAACCCTGGGCACATGGTTTGTTGCCCATAGTGGATTGGGGAAAAGTATATCTACCCTAATTTTTTGGGAAACTCATATGTATATAGATTTATTAGGGATAACTGGAATATGTGCTTTTGAAAATTTCACCAGTAGAGGAGAAAGACTAGAGCATTTGTATACCCTAAAGCAATGGTGTCAAACTCAAATAGAAACAGTATCTGCCAGTAAATTATTGATTTAGAGACCACAATTTAGAAAATTATCTGTTGCATTATATTTTTATTTATTTGTTAAACATTTCCTAAATATATTTTAATCTAGTTTGTGTTGCACTCAAAAGTTTTGTGGATTTGACACTTGCACCCTAAAGCTTTCTATTTCCTTCTATTTATTTCTTTAATCTCTTATACTTGAATCTTTCCCAATTTTCTAGTCTTCTTATACCTCATATTTTTCCCATACTCTATCCCTTTGCTATTCCTCACGAGAGGAACTAGTCATTGAAGTAGGACCAATATTTTTCTTTTTTACTATTTCTTCATCCATAAATCAGCCCCTGTAGTTTATTCTGGCAACTTTTGAGTGCAGAACTGATACTGAGAGGGAAAATTCAGATCTATTTAAAAGATAACAGAAATTTTAGTTTGGGTAAATTTATGGATTCTGGACCATTATGTTTTATTCAGGCAGATCTAGGAAAATGTGGATTTCCCCTTTTGAATGACAGATTAAATAGGTATAGGTAAGTTTCTTTGAAAATCCTAGTGATCAAAATCATGTCCTCAGCTCCTCATTAGTATAGGTCCACCTTGCATAATATTTCTTCTCACTCCTCACATGTTAACCAGAGTTGATTGCCACCCTTAGGAAAATGTAATGTACATTATTATGCAATGTAATATGCATTAAGAATATGTAAGTATTAAGTGGATTCCATGAGAGGTCTTTGGCACTTGAATGTCACTGAATACTTTTATTAACTATATGCTAGCATGATTAATAAAAATGACTAATTATCTAGAAATTATGTCTCTTGAACTTTTTTTATGTTATACTTAAATAAGACATTCTCTCTCCTGACTTTCATCATTTTCACATCTTCCATGCCTGGAACTCTCCCCTTCATCTTCACCTCCTTGGCTCTCTTCAAGTTTCTGCTAAAAATCCATCTTCTCCTGGAAGTCTGTCCCAATCCCCATTAAAGTTAGTGTGCCTTTCCTCTATTGAGTCTCTTTAATTTATCCTGTATATATTTTGCTTGATTATAGTCCTTTTCACCTTGTTTTTCCTAATTAGAATAGGAACTCCTTGTGATTAGGGATTGTTATTTACACAATAAATGCAAGTTTGCTGACTGACCCCAAGTTGAGATCTTACAACTCTAATGTAATTTTTAGACTATATCAAAATAATCTTGTTAAAGCACAAGTTTGATCATGCCATCCCTCTTCTCAAGAATTTTCAGCAGCTCCGTAGTGCTCTTTGGATGGAGAACAAACTCCTCAACTTGGCATCAAAAGTCTCCAAATTTGGAACATTGTTTCCCATTTTTCCCTTATGTGTACTCTCTGTCCCAGTCAGGCTGTCCTGTTTGCTATTCTCTAACTCACCATGACATGTTCTTCACTGCTTGTTTGCATAAACTGCCCCATGCATGGAATGTACATCCTCTTAATTCCACCCCTTAGAATAGCTAACCTCCTTCAAAACTCAGTTTAATACTATTTTTATGGTATGCCTTTCCTGATCCTCTTACCTGTTGGTGAACTCTCTCACCTAAATTATCTTTTATCCTTCTCATAGTACTGGAGGGCAGGGACAGTTTTTCCACCTTTGCCTTTGTATCCCTCAAACCTAGCATAGACCTTTAACCATTTCTTGAATTTATTTAATGATGCCAGAAGTCTTGTGTTGATTGGACTTGGTTATATCATTTGCTCTGTGTTATCTTAGGTAAGTTATTTCTCCTGTCTGAGTCTCAGTTTGGGATAACAGTGCTTGTGCTGTTTACCTTAATAGGTAAAGTTATGAGGAAAGTGTTTTTCAAAGTGAAATGTGAATGGGAGATATTGCTCCTCCATTGAAGTCTTTCTTCAATGCCTTATTAGAGAAGGGCTCAGAGTCAATGCCAGAGCAAGATCTGGCAGATTCAACTGAGCTGGAAAATCTACAAGATTGGCAAGGGACTGTGACTGTTGTCTGACCAGTTTGGCTAACTGCAGAGAGGTGAATGCCTGGAAAAGTATCCACCAGAGGACAATTTGGTAATGGGAAAATACAAAGTCTATAAATGACTGGATTCTGATCTGTTTTGGAGGACAGAATAGGTAATAGGATCCCAGAGTTTTAAAAAATCATCTGAGCATTTATTCTGAAGTCCTACAGTCATGAAGTTGTATTTTAATTTGGTTAGGACTTAGGATTTGGCCCACCCCTCTACCAATGTGGATCAACAACTGTTCTGAATTTATAGTCTTAGTTGCCCAAGGTCAGGTATGGTTTAAATGACATTTAAACTTGAACTCATGCCTTTTTGACTTTGAAATTAGTTCTCTCAGACCACCAGGCTACCTCTTTGTGAGGATGAATGGGGAGACAAAAGTTGGAATAAAATACAGACATTCCTTACTCAACTGATCACTTAAAAATTGGTTGCCTTTAAAATCTTTCTCCATTTAACATATTAGAATAGAGACAGGAGAACTGTATTAATCTGGCATTGCCTAAGCACCCACAGATGGGGATTCAAAATTCAATAAATCCAGTAGCTTTTTAGGGGTGAAATAATTAAATGTTTGACTAAATATAGTCATGAATGATGGCCCTTGGAAGAAAAAAGGTCTTCTACCCCTGTTAGATGAACATTCCAACTCATCCCCTTGTCTCTATTGATCAGTGTCTCACTGAGTAGGATAGGTGCTTCATCAAATAAGGATGATTTGAATATCAAAGGATCAAGAGAGGCCCTTGGGAAAATTGAAGAAGTTCAATAGTTTTGCAACAATGACCTTTAAGATCATTATAAGAAAATCAATTATAAAGTGAAGGATGTTATATCCTTCTATCATAAATTATTTTAGCAAAATTATTCCCAAATCCCTACTTGAATTAGTTTTTTGTTTGTGTAGGAGATAATACAATCCTAATTATGATCTAAATTTTATTAAGCATAAGAAAAATGGATTTATTATTTTATCTTATTTTTAACTAGATAGCACAATAGTTAGAACCCTGAACCTGAAGATAGGAAGATCTGAATTTGAATTAGGCTTCACTTACTAGCTGTATGACCCCAGGTAAGTCAGTTAACCTCCTTCTACCTCAATTTGCTCATCTATGACATGAGGATAATGATAGTATCTCTCTCCCAGGGTTCTTGTGAATCTAAAATGAGATGATTTTTATTTGGTGATTTGCAAACCTTTAAGTGTTAAATAAATGTTAGTTCTTATTTATATTTCTAGGTAAAATTCCAATTAAACGTTTCTTCCATTTTTACTATGAAATGTTGGATGTGGTCTTAAATAGATTTTTTTAAATTTAAAATTATTATTAGCATTATTTGTTTCTCCATCACTTTCATTTTCAAATTTGTAACTCTTCACTTCAAAGAACCAATCCTTGTAACTGAAGATTTTTTTTAAAAGATAGAAGTTTAACAAAACCTCCCAACACATCCAACATGTCTAACATGATATAGAATGTTCTGTATTTGTAGTTCTCTATCTCTTATAAGAAGGAAGGGAGATATACTTTTTCATCTCTGGGGCTTGAGATTGATCATTTAAATCAAACCACTTTCAGGGTTTTTTTGGGGGGGTTGTTTTTGGTTGTTCTTTCCATAGTGTATAGCTGTTGTCATTTAATTTTCCTGGTTTCTGGTCACTATGTAACAATTCATACACATGTTTTCATGCTTTTCTAGATTCTTTATATTAATTTTTTCTTATAGCAAAATGATATTTCATTTCATTTATTTCTCAATATGTTTATTCATTTCTTAATTGATAAACAATTTATTTCCAGTTCTTTGCTACCATCAAAAAAGATTTTATGAATATTCTGGGACATATAAGAGCCTTTCTTTCGGCCTTCTACCTTCTCGAGTTATATGCCTTAACGATGCTATCTCTGGGTCAAAGGGTATAGACATTTTAGGAATCTTTTTTTTGTATAATACCAAAATGCTTTCCACAAGGGTTCAACCAACAAGAACATATTATTGTATTATCTTTCAAGAATTCCTTCAACACTGAGTATTCCCAGTTTTAGATATTGCCAATTTTCTGGGTGTGAGGTGAAACCTCCAAATTCTTTTGATGGTATTTCTCTTGTTTTTAGTGACTTAGAGAAATTGATAGTTAATAGTTTAGAATTCTTTTGAGAATTATTTATTTATATTCTTTGCCAGGAGACTCATTCTAAGTAGTGGTTTTTGTCTTTTTTTTTTTTTTTTGATGCAGTTGTCCTTAGATAGCAGGGACCTCCTATGTTGAACTATTTTCATTATTTTTTTTATTATTCTCTCCCCACCCAATTTTACTTTCTCTTACTCCTCTCTAAAGCAAGGAATGCTCTGACCATTGCTAAGCCCCCTCCCTTTCTGAAAGAGGACTCTTACATAATAATAGGAAAGCAACTAGGTGTACAGTAAATAGAGTGCTGGGAACATTATACACATTAACAGCAACATTGTGTGATGACCAACTATGATGTCCCCTTAGCAGCACAATGATCAAAGACAATTCTAAGAGGTATGTGATATAAAATATCATCTACACTCAGAGAAAGAACTATGGAGTCTGAATGCAGACTTAAGCTTACTATTTTCAATTTTTAAAATGTTTTATTTTTTGTTTATTTCCTTCTCATGTTTTTTTTTCCTTTTTCATTTTGATTCTTCTTTTATAATATGATTAATATGGAAATATATTTAACATAGTTAAATATGTATAACCAATTTTAAATTGCTTTCTGTCGGGGGAGGAGGAGGAAGAAGGGAAGGGCAGGAGGGAGAAAAATGAGACACTCAAAATCTGACCAAAAATGATTGTTGAAACTATCTTTGCATGTAGTTGGAAAAATAAATAAATGCATTTAAAAAAAGAAATAAAGTTCTGGGACTAAGTCAGGACGATATGAGTTCAAATTTAGTCTCAATCACTTACTACACAAGTCACTCAACCCCCTTTGCCTCATATTCCTCATCTGTAAAACGAGCTGTAGAAGAAAATGGCAACCCCTCCAGTATCTTTGCCAAGAAAAATCCAAATGGGGTCACAGTTAGTCAAATCCAACTGAAACAATAACAAAAATAATAACTTTTAGTTGGCAAAATGCTTTATCAGCATGATCTGTTTTGAATCTGGAAACAACCCTGTGAGGTAATTACACTTACCATTCCCATTTGACAGAGGAGGAAGATGTCTCATTTTAAGAACAGGTAATGATACTGAAGTTATGATTAGAACTCAGTTCTTTTTTATCTCCAAGAGCAATGTTCTATCCACAAAATCAGGAATCTCCAGTCAATTCTTGTGACTGTACAAGGCTGCTCACTCCTAGAAAAGGCAGAGAAGCTCTCTTATCCTCCTTGGCTACTACCATTTAGGCTTTGTGTCCAGTCAATTAATTCTTTGTAATCAATGATCAATGTGAATTGATTCTTTAAACATAAATATATAAACTTTTGAAAGTAACTTGAGTGTCTTGGAAAGGCTTAAAATATCAGAATATAAATTGAAATTTAACAATGTAAATATTCATATACACCAAGATGACTTGAATATGGACAATTTTAGAGGTTGGAAAACTGAGAAATAGCAAGATACATACTATAGGGAAGGTCCTTATCAAACCCAAATAGAGGGAACCACTAAACTGTACATAAGGATCCCTGAAGGGTAGTATATTGACATAGAAAATCACATATTAACATCTATCATTGCATTTTTGTTAATTTTGTTGAATATTTCTCAATTATATTTTAAACTGATTTGGGCAGTATGGTTCACATTTTTTTGCTTTAGAGAAAGTCTTGAAAACCGCAGGTGGGAAGCTTGGAAAAACTGATTTAGGGATTGTGTAGCCAATTAGGAAAGAAACTAGATTATTAAGAATAGAAGCAATAACAGGTATGGAGAAAATTAAAGGTGGGGGTGAATAAAGAACCATAGAAATAGGGTTTAAGTGACGAGAGAGAGAGAGAGAGAGAGAGAGAGAGAGAGAGAGAGAGAGAGAGAGAGAGAGAGAGAGAGAGAGAGAGAGAGAAGCTCCTGTGGCCAACTCCCATTAGGACATTGACAGAATATGTTTAGTAGAGTAGCTGCCTCTGAGATTTCTGATATTGGCACACTGAGGGGGTTAGATTTGGGGAGAAAAAAGTGGGAGGGAGCATGGCAACATGGGGCAATGAATTGAGGCTATGATTAAGGAGAGAAGACATAAGTGGAGGACATCAGTAGATAATGTGAAGGAAGGTAGGAGAGGCAACTTGTGAACTGCAGTCCTGAACTCCAAAAGGGTTCAAAGCTATTTAATCATTTTAAAAATAATTTTCATAGGAACTTGGAATCATAAACAAATGGTCATAGATCAAGAGCTAAAAAAGACTTTAGAGTTTATCTAGTTCAAGTTCCTCATCTTACAGATGAAGAAACAAAGATGGTATGTGTAGGAGCAGGATTCAAACACATATCTTCAAGCTCTCCCCAATCTAGCTCCTACCTACTTTTCTAGATTTATTTTATTTTCTGTTTGGGATATTCCCTTTTATATGTGCTGCCTTCTAGCCAAACTGATCTATTAGGTATCCTCTAAACTTCTGAACATCTTTAAATTGTCCTGGATCCTGGAGATTAAACACTCTTAATTTAAGCCTCTCAGAATACAAGGATTACATCAGATACATCTCTGTGAAAACCTCTCATGTACTCTTTCAATTTTATCTTGTGCAACTATATTTGTGAATGTGTAGTATTCTCCCCGCCCCTTCCATAGACCAAATAGAATGTAAGCTCCCTGAGGGCAAAGGAAGAATAAATTCTAAAAAACAGACTGGGGTTAGAGATAGTTTGGGCAAATAGATTTCAGTCAAAGCTGAGCAATAGACTTGATTAAAAGCTTAAAAATAGAATTCATGGGGAAAGATGAAAGGATTGGAATTACTCTACTTAATCCAGAGAGCTAAGAAATACCTAGTCATCTTCACATTTGGGAAGGTAAGAGGTATTTGTTTTGTTTCCCCAAGGGAAGGGCAGCATCCAAAGATCAGGCAATGTAGGTCAGTGGAGAGAGGTTTGAGAAGGTTGAAGGCCACCTCCTAGAGGAGGGGAAACTGGGGATTTTACTAAGAAGCAGGTCAATTGCTGGTGTTTATGTGCTTACAGCCACATGGGGGTAACTGAATAAGAAGGAGCAGAGCCATAATGAAGGCAGGGCACTCAGGACTTTTCCCCCGATACCTATATCTTGAGGGAGAGGGCACATTTCCTTTCCACTCTGCCATACATATCTGGAAGGTTGGAAATTGCGGGGTGGGGGGGAAGCAAATAGACCTTGCAAAGTGTGAAGTAGTCCCTCAAGGAGAAAGATAGTAGAAAAGGGTCTTCCTGTGACTGTTCATTGGCATCAAATCCTGATTCCAAGATATGACACTAAGAAGGAGGTTTGGCAAAGCTTGTCCAAGATCATGGAGGCTCATTGATGTGCAGTTTAGGCATATGGAATACAAGCAATTTTAATAATAAAAAGACCACTGATTTGACGAATCAAGTTGTCAGACAAATAGTTCTTTAGAATGTCTTTTATTTTATCTTTCTAACCACAGACAGACTAGTTTATCTACTCATTTGCATCAAAGTATTTTTTGCTATTCTTTGATTTCCAAGGCTTTGTATGCTGTTTGACACAAAGTAAGTGCCTAATAAATGTTTGCTGAGTTGCCTTGGGCTTTGTAAACACACTGAATTGGTTTTTGATTGATGCTTACTCTGTTTCCAGGACTTTACTGAGTTAAATGCAGACTCGGACATTTACTAGTTGTGTGACCCTGGGCAAGTCACTTAACTCTGTTTGCCTCATCTGTAAAAAGAACTGGAGAAGGCAATGGAAAAGCACTCCAATATCTTTGCCAAGAAAATCCAAAATGGGGTCACAAAGAGTAGGACTCAACTGAACAGCAATAATTATTCTCTTTCCAAGATGGACTTTACCTCCTGGGCACCAAATGGGGATGACCAATATCTCCTGACAGAAGTGTGTCTTAGAAGGTCATTGGCCAGGGATCAATGTCTTCTGACTCCCAAACAGATGATTTATAGTTTCAATGGCAGAGATTCTTGCCATACCACAAGTCCCACAGCAAGTGACTGGAAGTTGGGAGCTGTGATAACAGTTGGTTCTAGGGAGTCAATACTACTGAAAGGAACTTTGAAACCTTGAAAGTAGCAAACTCATAGCTTAGGTAGCACTTGGAGCCAGTGGTCTAGGCCCCATTTATCATCTATATTTCCCCATACCTATTTAACTGAATGGGTAAAGGACAAGACATAAATTCATAGGATTTAGATTTAGAAAGGACCAAGAAGGCAATATGATGTAATCCTTTCATTTTATAGCTAAGTCAAAATTCAGAGAGAGGAAAGAACTTTTACAAAGCCATATAGATAGGAAATAATGTCATCTGGAGCTTAATTTGATTCCTCCAACATTAAATCTGGTGTCTTTCCCCTTAAAGCCTACTGTTTCTTGAGCTCTTCATGAACTTTTACCCCTGAGATTTCACTTGGGCTGTATCATGGTGGCCTTTAGAGTGTTTTGCTTGGTGGGTCAAGCTACTCACTGGTTCACTCTTCCCTCACTGACTTCTGTTGATAAATTATTAAGAAATTTTTTCCCTTTCCTCTCATTTGAGTCATTGGGAGATTAAAAATACCTTCCATAAGGCAGCTAGGTGACAGAGAGCACTAGGTGTGGAGTCATAAAATCTGAGTTGAACTCTAGCCTTGGAAACATATTAGCTACATGACCTTGGAAAAGTCACTTAACTCATCTCTGTTAGTCTCAGTTTCCTCAACTATAAAGAGGAGATATCAATAGCTCCTATCTCCCAGGGTTGTTATGATGATCAAATGATATAGTATTTGTAAAGTGTTTAGCACAGTGGGTGCTATATATAAATTATAATTATTTAGCAGATGGTTAGGGCTAGAAGCAAATTGATTAAGGAATGAGGGGAGAAAAATGAAGGATACAAGGGTGAAGAATAAGATGAGAAGGAAAAGGTCCAAAAAAGCTACTTTATTTTATTATTTTGGTCTTGTTAAGAGACTTTTAGACATTTATTGACCTCACCTGAGAAACTGATAGGTAGTTTGTTTTTTTTTTGTATGTGTGTATATGAGAGACAGACAGATGGACAAAGAGATAGAGAGGGACAATGAGAGAGACAAACAGAGAGATAGAAAGAAATAGAGACACAGAAAAACATGGGGGAGAGAGAGAGAGAGAGAGAGAGAGAGAGAGAGAGAGAGAGAGAGAGAGAGAGAGAGAGAGAGAGAGAAGGAATTAGACCCTTCAAGTGGTAGAAGCTATTGCATAGATAGACATACAGAACAGGGCCTTGACCAGAGGAATTCTCACACTTGGGATATTTTGAGGTTGAGGATTTATTTGTATCTTTGGTATATAGCTGTTTGATCAAGAATTTCTTTTTTTTGATTTCTTACTTTCCAACAATATTACTGTCTGCAAACAAGGGATTATTACTCTTAGGAAGTTGGGAGAAGGCTACCAAAAATCTTTTGTTGTACTATGTTCTCTTGGCGGTGGTGTTAGGAGCTTTCCTGTTTAGCTATCCTTGTAATATTGAATTCTCTAGGCAATACTATAACTGACAGCTGGAGACTTTCTATATGCTTAGAATGTGGTGGTAATGAATAACTTCCTCTCCCCCCCAAGAAAACACATAAGACTTGGCTTCAGTTAGAGCATTAGAGGATCCTAATAATAAGTCCTGTTGACTAGATTGATGGAATGTTCAACTTTTGTGAACAGGGAAAGGCTCCCTTGATACAAAATAGACTTCTCTCTTGGAAAAAGGATATTCAGATATGGACTTAGGATGTAGATGGTAAAGTGCTGTCCCAGATCTTCAAGAGGGAGGAACTGATCATGTAAAATATGATTTTAGCAAGAAAAAAACACGTGACCAGTCGAGAAAAGCAATTTCTTCTTTGGTTCTTCTCTGTTAATTCCATGATTTCATAAATCTGTTCATATGTCTGTTTAGGACAGGAAATAGGGAATGTCCACCTGAGTTTATAACAAGATCTTGGTGGAGGAAAGTGGGTTATGTATATAATGGGGGCTATGAGTCAAGACATTGAGAGAATTCCCCATGGTATCCCTGGGCCCTTCCCATTATGATAGAGTCTCCTATTTTAGGAATCGTTCTCTACTCTTTGATTGGAATGTGGAGGTGAATCTGAGTTCTCAAAGCCTAAAACCAATGGCTGTAAACTAGATGATTCCTAGCTTTGAAGCTGGGGAATGATAACAATCTTGAGACTGACTAGCAGGAGGAGTCTGTGACTTGGGGACCCAGATGTTCCATTAGAAAACAAAGGCATTTCTTAACATGTCACTGAGTGGGTTCTCCATACCAGATGTAATGTTTTCAAAGGAATCAAGTGCTTGGAAAGCCTGTGTTATTGCAGACGACACCCAGGGCACGGGCTGCTCAGGCCAAGGCCCTTCAGTAATGCCCCTTTCATTTGCCTTTGTATGTCCTTGCACTGTAAGTCCCCTCACATTTTGTTTTTAAATATTTCCCTCCGATCTAATTGCTGCACTTCCTCAAATGTTTCTCATCTATGCAATCAGTGACTACTGCAATTAGAAGGCCTAATTACCATCTGAATAGTTTATCTTCTTTCAAAAACTCCATTGCAACAGAAGAAAAAAAAAGACTTAATGAAGACCCCAAATCTTCTTCCAGTCTAAAGCCACTTGTAATCATGCTCTCTTATTGTAAAAATTGTCAGACAGAGGAACCCTTTGAAGGATTGTTCCATATTCAGCAGCAACAGCAGCAACAAAAAGTATAGAACACAGGGCTATATAAAGAAAATTTGGGATATCATGCCATTTGTCATCCAGGTGGGGTTTGGAGAAGCCCCACTGGGGAGAGCCTAGCATCAGCCTGTAGATGCAATGTACCCCCAAAATAGAAGCACTCTCTTCTCTCCTCTCCTTTACTTTGAATGTCCTGCACTCATTATCTAGGAGTGGCAGCTGATAATGAACTAGATGAGGAGATATGGGTTCCAATCCTGATTCTACAACTAATTTGATGTATGACTTGGGGCAATTCCCCACTCTGGAACTCAGTTTCTTTATCTATAAAATGGGAAACAGACTAGCCATTTCCCTAAAGTCTGCTACATTGCTAAGCAATTATGACTCTCCCTGGCCAACAAGCTTCCAGTTCTGGTGGATTTTTAACTATACCATGGGCATAGAGAACTAAAGTACACAGTAATTTATGATAAGGGCAATAGGAAGGTGGAAAGCATTCTTGAACCACAAGCCTTTTTGGCTTCGAAAAAACAAATATGCAGAGAGAATATTAAGTAGTATGGTGTCACAAGAGAATTCCTAGCTTGGAGGGAGTCAGAGAACTTGAAATTTTGGTCTTGGTTAATTTGCTTTGTCCTTGGGTAAATTAAATCCCTTAGCTCAGCCTCAATTTCCCATTTTTACCATGAGGGAATCAAAGTACATGACTTCCAATTGGTGATGATATTTATCCTTCATTCTCAAAGGAGACCCTGACATCAGGGAGATGATGTCATGACAAGCAAGTAAATTGGATCTGATTGGGGAGAGCTGTGCTAAATCACCAGCCTCACTTTCTCCTCTGGAATCATCTGGGCCCAGTGACCAGATAAGAATCAGGATGATTGGAGATGACCCTGAATGGGAAGCAATCTGGGTTAAGTGACTTGTCCTAGGTCACACAGCTAGTAAGGATCAAGTGTCTGAGACCAGATTTGAACTCTTAACACAAAGGCTGGCAACTCTCTCTTCTGTGCCACATAGCTGTCTAGTGAAAAAAAATTATAGCTCTAGTCCAAATATATATCTATATTTAAGTACATGTATATACATATGCAATATACACATATATTTACACATACACAAAAATATCTATGTCTATACATATGTTTTAAGGCATATTTATGTGAAGATATGATCTTGTCTGTAGATGCATACATATGCACATCTTAAATATATGCATTTAAAATACTTATAAAGGGGTATGTATATATATATATATATAAAGATATGTATGTATCCACATTTCCATACATACATACATACATATACCTGTATATGTGTACTATGTATATGTTCAGATGTTTAGCCATGTCCAATTCTTCAGGATCCCAAGGACCATAGCATGTCAATACTATCCATGGAGTTTTCTTGGCAAAGATACTACAGTGATTTTCCATTTCCTTCTCCAGTAGTTTAAGGCAAATAGAGGTTAAATGACTTCTGCAGAGTCACAAAGCTAGTAGGTATCCTTTTCTAGATTTGAACTTGGGTCTTCCTGACCTATTCAAAGTATAGATATGAGGATGACTAAGCTTGTCCTTAAAGAAGAGATGTAAGAAAGTAGCTCACTCTGCTTCTTTGCAGATGTAGGGGGACAATAGAGGTAAAATGTCTTATATACAACACCATAACTTTTCAATATCTTCTCAAGTTTTGCTAAACATTTTCCCCTTTTAAATTTTTTTTCTTTACAGTGGATGGGTTTCTGGTAGGAGGAGAAAGGCAGAGTACAATGGGAATTTCAGAAAATATAAAGACAAAAGAAAGAGAAAATAGTAGATAAGTATTCTCTTCATTTTTCAGATGAGAAAATGGAGGCTTAGGGGGCTCTCATTCTATCAAGGGTCAGAGCCAGAATTTGAACCCAAGTTTCCTAATTCCAAGGTTAGTGGTTTCTTTTCAACTACAGAATACTATCCAGGTAGATATGATTCACAATTACATATGATGAATGTATTAGGAAGGGACAAAAGAAAATGCTATTTGAGTTCTGAGGGGGAAAGTCATTATTAACAGGAGTCAGGGAAGGTTTCATGGAGGACTTGGTATTTGAGTTAGATTTTAAAGGAAGACAGGAATTTCGGAAGTCAGTGAGAAGAGGAAGGACATCCCAAGAAAGGGGACAATCAAAGTAGGGGCATGGAGCAGGGGAAAGCTAGACTGTGGAGTATGTGGAGGGAAGTTATATAAAATAGGGTAGGTAGTAATATAAAATAGGGAGAGCAATACTAATTCTACTAATAATTAACTTTTTTTTTAGAATTTTAAGATCTGCAAAGTTGTACATATATGTATATATATACATACATATATATATATATATATATATATATGCATATGCCTAAACACATATACACTCATACATCTCATTTCATCCCCCAACAGCCATATAAGATAGATACTATTATTATCCCCATTTTGCAAATAGAGAAACTTCAATGAATAAGTTAAGTGACTTGTCCCCGGGTAACACAGAGGGGAATGGCCCTTCTCCAGAGTCCTTTTACAGTTGAGTAATTTGAGTTTCAGAAGGATTAAGTGACTTGTCCAACATCACCTAGGTAGCAAATAGCAGAGCCAGTGCTCTGGTTTCCCATGTACTAAGTGCCCTTTATGCTCCACTACAAGCCTCAAAGGTTTTTGATGACAGCAGGGACATGACTAACTCTGTTGGTAGAGTTCTTTCTAGTTGAACAGTCTGTCAGTCAATAGATATTTATGATACACCTAGTATGTGATAGACACTGTGCTAAGCACTGGAGGTCCAAAGAAAGATAAAAGATCGTCCTTGCTCTCAGTCTAAAGGAATGAGACATGTATCATGTACAAGCAAGCTATATCCAATATAAATGAGAAATAATCAACAGAGGGAAGGTATTGGCATTAAGGACAATTGGGAAAGATTTCTGTTATAAGATGGGATTTGATTTGACTTGAAAAAAAGCCAGGAGGCAGAGATGAGGAGGAAGAGCATTCTAGGCATGGGAAAAAGTTAGTGCAAATGCTTGGAGTCAGGAGATGAAAAGTCTTGTGTGAGAAAAACAAACAGGTTTTACTGAATTGAAGGTTATATGGGAAGAAGGAGATAAGATGTAAAAAGATTGGGAGAGTGGAAGGGGGAGACAGATTATAAATGACTTTGAATAACAAATAGAGGATTTTATATTTTATCTTGGAGATGATAGAAAACCACTAATGTTTGTTTGGTTAGACCTTTGCTTTTTGGAAGTGTTTTTGCTGATGAATTGTATTGGGAGAGACATGTGTCAGGGAGACAAACCAGAGACAAACCAGCAAGTTCTTTTGTTAGTCCAGGTGCATTCCCCTCCCTCCTCCCCCTCTGGTTAAACAAAACCATCATAGATTTAGAGTTGAAAGGAACCATAGCATCTTAGAGGTACTATGATCATAGGACAATAGGGTTAGCATTGGAGGAATATAAAAGGACATCTAGTTCAGCTCCTTTATTTTACAAATGAGGAAACTGAGGTCCACAGCAATTAAGTGTCTTGCCCATAGTCACACTAGTTGTAAGCAGCAGAACTGGGATTTGGACTTTTGTCCTTTAACTCTTTCTTCATTGCACTTTCTGTCACACCAACCAAAGGGTTTGTACCTTAATTTTGACAGTATGGTAGTGAGATTGACTGTGCTACTTTACTGGAGTTTGGTTGTCACTCCAAGCTGACTTTATTTATGCTATGGTTATTATTGTTCTTTTGATCTTGCTTACTGATCTCCATTTTATATCATATGAATCTTCCCCACATCTTTCTGAATTTTTCATATTTGTCATTCCTCATTTATGTTGTAATGTTTTGTTACATGCATATATCATAATTGTGCAACCTCACTTGTTTTTAGCTTTTTATCACAAATGATGTTGCCAGGAACATTTATATATATATATATATATATATATATATAATATATATATATATATATATATATACACATATATATTTATATGTATCTTTGAATCATAGAGATGAACAAATTAATATTATTTTTTATACAGTTTCCAAATGTTTACTGGAATAATTGAACCAATATTACAACCCACCAGCAATAAACATGCCTGTCTACTCAAAGACTCACATTACTAATGAGCTTTCCCATTTTTTTAAAAAGCATTTTTCTGGCTAGACACGAACTGGTCTCAGGCTATTTTAATTTGTTTTTCTCTGATTATTGGTACTTTGTACTAATATGTACTTTGTACATTTTAAAGTGATTTTCATTAGCCATACTCTAGAGGCCCTAAGCCTTTATCAGTTATTACTTTGGTCTGAATATAAGCTATCCCTTTAAAATATGATCTCTTTAAAGCAAAATAACAAAAGTATACAGATGTACCCTGAAAATAACATTAATTATAGGCTGCACTCAAGATTTATACAAGTCAGATTGCAGAATCATATCACCAATCACATCACCTTGGATATATTTACGGTGATCTTAGTCAATTCTGTATCTTCTCCATATTTTTCTCTCTTCCATGGCAACCTCACATATGGAGAAGTCACCCAGCACAGTAAAAGGATCACTGGATTTGAAATCGGACCATCTGAGTCTGAATCTGGCTTTGCCTTATTCTTGTATGGTCTTGGACAAGTCATTTTACCTTTGTGTATCTGTTTCTTCATCTATAAAATCAGGAGGTTGGGCTAGTTGACTAAATATAACTTTTAGCTTTAAATTTATGATTTATTTTATATCCACTTAGGTGCTATTATCATTTTTGTGACATCCTGTTGAACTATATTTGTGTATTTGAATTGGAAGGGGGGGGGTCTCAGTGCTTTAAAAAAAACAAAACAAAACTTGTTCCAGAACTATTTGGAAGGGAGGGATGCTAATTAGTACTAAATCCTCTCACAAAAACTCTATGAATACCCTAGGGCCTTCAGAATCCCTATTCAAATTGTATCAATCTCTAGGAAGAACCTGAGTCTTTGAGAGGGAAATTCCATTCAAGTGTTCCTATGTTTCTTTAAATTCTTCACATTTTACTTATGGTACAATGATATTCCATTGCAGTTATATAACTGAATTTGTTCAGCCATTCTCCAAATCTTGAGGACACAAAAAATGTCAAAGGTATTTTGTTTTCAGCATAACATAACATAGTCAATACGGTCATCAAGATATTATTGTATATTTTTTTCCCTCACTGTCAGTAACCAGCTGAGATTTTAGTCTCCACTGGAATCAAAAGTCAAAGGACATAAATATTATAATTACATTTTTTGCATAATTCCAAATTATTTTCTAGAACTATTGAATCAATACTTAATTCCATCTGGAGGTAACTCATTCCATTTTTCATACACTTAAGAAAATTTTCCCTACATTGAAGTAAAATCTATTTTTATGCAACTTCTATGTAATACTCTTAATTTTGCTCACTTGGACTAAATATAACCAACTTGGACTAAGTATAACCAATCAAATTGCCTTACTTTTCCTCCAATTATTTATTCATTTATTTTTGACATTCATTTAAAAAAATTTGAATTTTGAATTCTCTCCCTTCCTTACCCATTGAGAAGGCAGCATCATGTTACTAATTATATATGTGAAGTTATATAAAACATATCTCTATAGTAGACATTTTTCAAAAATAAAAAAAAGATATTAAAGCAAGAAAAATAAAATAAAAAATATGCCTCAATCTATATTCAGATTTTATCAGTTGTCTCTCTGGGGGTGAATAACATTTTTTCATGGGTCCTTTGGAATTGTTTCAAATCATTATATTGATTGGAATAGCTAGGTCTTTTATAGTTGATCTTCATTACAATATTGCTGTTACTATGGGCAATATTCTGATTCTGCTCACTTCACTTTTCATGTGTTCATTAAAGTTTTCCCAGGTTTGTCTGAATCCTCATTTCTTTTAGCACAATAGTATTCCATCATAATCATATACCACTACTATTTAGCCATTCTCCAATTGATGGGCATCCCCTCAATTTCTAATTTTTTGCCATCACACAAAGAATTACTAGAAATATTTTGACTTAGGGGCGGCTAGGTGGTGCAGTGGATAAAGCACTGGCCCTGGAGTCAGGAGTACCTGGGTTCAAATCCAGTCTCAGACACTTAACAATTACCTAGCTGTGTGGCCTTGGGCAAGCCATTTAACCCCATTTGCCTTGAAAAAAAAACCTAAAAAAAAAAAGAAATATTTTGACTCATAGATCCTTTTTTCTTCTTTTTGATTTCTTTGGGATACAGACCTAGTAGTGTATTGCTGAATCAAAGAGTATGCAGTTTTATAATCCTTTAGGTATTTTCCATGTCATTCTTTCAGAATAGTTGAGCAGTTTACAACTGTACAACAGTTTATTAGTGTATTTATTTTCCACATGCCCTATAAAATTTATTCTTTTCTTTCTTAGTAAAAGTAAGCAATTTGAGTAGTAGGAGGTGGTACCCAGAGTTGTTTTAATTTGCATTTCTTTAAATCATTTGTGATTAAGAGCTTTTTTTTCATATGATTATTGATAGCTTTGAGTTCTTCTTCTGAAAACTATATCCTTTGTCTATTTATCAGTTGGGGAAAGGCTCTTAGTTTTCTTTTTATAAATTTGACTCAGTTCCCTAAATATTTGAAAATGAGGCCTTTATCAGAGAAACTTTGCTATAAATGTTTTCCCCAGTTTCCTACTTTTATCCTTATTTTGGCAGCATTGGTTTTGTTTATCCTAATCTTTTAAATGTCATGTAATCAAAATTATTTATTTTATTTCTTGTGATCCTCTCTATCTTTTGTTCATTCATAAATGCTTTCCTTATCCTTAGGTCTGACATGTAAATTTTTCTATGCTTTTCTAATTGACTTTATCACCCTTTATGTCTAAATCATTTACTCATTTTGATCTTATTTTGGTATAGGATGTGAGATGTTACTCTATGTCTAGTTTCTGCCAAACTGCTTTCCAGTTTGTCCAGCAATTTTACTCAAATGATGCGTTCCTGTCCCAAATATTGGATCTTTGGATTTTCCAAACACTAGGTTACTATTATGTACCATGTACCCAATCTATTCCACTAATCCACTAATCTATTTCTTTTTTTTTTTAAGTTTTTTTTTAATTTTGTTTTGTTTTGTTTTGGAAAGGCAATGGGGTTAAGTGACTTGCCCAAAACCACACAGCTAGGTAATTATTAAGTGTCTGAGGCTGGATTTGAACTCAGGTCCTCCTGACTCCAGGGTTGGTGCTCTATTCACCAGGACACCTAGCTGCTTCCACTAATCTATTTCTTAGCAAATACCAGATTGCGCTGATTACTGCTTTGCAATATAGTTTGAAATCTGGTGCTGCTCGACTGCCTTATTAGTTTTTTTTTATTGATTCTCTTATAATTCTTGACCTTTTGATCTTCCAAAATAAATTTTGATATTATTTTTTCTAGTTCTATAAAATAATTCTTTAGTAATTTGGTATGGCATTGAATAAGTAAAGTAATTTAGATATAGTTGTTATTTTTATTTTGTTGATTTTACCACGAAAAATGAATATTTCTTCAATTGTTTATTCCTTTTTTTGTGTGAAAAGTATTTTGTGTGTTCATATAATACTTGGAATTGTTTCGGTAGAAAGACTTCCAAGTATTTTATATTGTCTGTAGTTACATTAGATAGGATTTTTCTATTCCTCCCTGCTGGGATTTGTTGTCAATGTATTAAAATATTGATGATTTATAAAGATTATTTTATATCTTGCAATGGTACTAAAGTTGTTAATAGTATTCATGGGTTTTTTGTTTGATTCTCTAGAGTTCTTGAAGTATACCATCATATTATCTGCAAAGAGTAATAATTTTGTTTTCTCCATGACTATTTTTATTCCTTCAATTTTTTTTATCTTATTGGTATAGTTAGTAATACACATACACACACATATACATATATATGTATGTATAGAATATAGTATAGCTATTATAATTTTAAATAATAGTAGTGATAATGGACATACTTGCTTTACTCCTGTTCTTATTGGGAAAGCTCCTGGGTTATCCATTACAGATCATGCTTACTTTTGGTTTAGATAGATATTGATTATCACATTAAGAAAAGCTCCATTTATTACTATGATTTCTAGTTTTGTTTTTTAAGGAACAGAAATAGATGTTATATTTGTCAAAACTTTTTCTGCATTTATTGAAAAAATCAAATTATTTTGTTATTTTTGTTATTGATATGGTCAATTATGCCAAAAGTTTTCCTAATATTGAACCAGCTCTGCATTTCTGATATAAAACCCACTTGATCATAGTGTATGATCTTTGTGATATATTGCTTTATAATCTTGCTAATATTTTATTTCAAATTTTTCCATCAACATACATTAATGAAATGTCATATAGTTTTCTTCTCTGTGTTTGCTCTCCCTGGTTTAGGTATCAAAACCATATTTGAGTCATAAAAGGAATTTTGTAGGAATTTTTCTTTACCTATTCTTTCAAATAGTTTAATTGTTGGGATTAATTGTTCCTTAAGTGTTGGGCAAAATTCACTTGCAAATTCTTCTGATATGTGAATTTTTCCTTAGAGAATTATTTTATGGTTTATTCAATTTCTTTTTCTGAGATAGGTTATTTAAGTATTCTACTTACTCTTCTGCTGATCTGGGTATTTTGTATTTTTGTAAATATTCATTCATTTCACTGGTTATATGTTTTACAGGCATATAATTATACAAAATAACTTCCAATCATTACTTTAATTTCATTTTCATTCACCCCTTTCATTTTTAATACTAGTAATTTTATTTTTCCTTTCTTTTTTAAATCAAGTGAACCAATGGTTTGCCTATTTTATTGAACTTTTCATAAACCAGCTTTTAATTTGTTAGTTCAATATTCATTTTTAACTTTCAATTTTATTAATTTTTCTTGATTTTGAGGATTTTTAATTTTTTTCTAATTTTTTAAGTTGCTTACCCAATTCATTGATCTGTGATTTCTCTCTTTTAAAGATTATGTTTAGAGATAAACATTTTCTCTAAGTACTGCATTGCACAGATTTTAGTAGATTATTGGCATTTGTTGGCATTCTCTTTATTTTTCTGCAATTAAACATTAAGACAATTTTTTTCTGTCTTTCTTTCTTTTTCTTTTTTTTTTTTTTGGCAAGGCAATGGGGTTAAGTGGCTTGCCCAAAGTCACACAGCTAGGCAATTATCAAGTGTCTGAGGTAAGATTTGAATTCAAGTCCTCCTGATTCCAGGGCCAGAGACAATTTTTTAACATTTAAAAAAAGTTTGACTTTCAAACTCTTTCTCCCTCTCTGAGATGGTAAGTAATCAGATATAGGTTATACACATGCAATCATGTAAAACATTTCCATATTAGTCAATTTTTACAAGAAGATTTGAATAAAAAAGGAATGAAATAAAGTGAAAAATAACATACTTCACTGTATTCAGACAATATCAGTTCTTTCTCTAGAGGGAGATAGTATTCTTCATAATTAGTCTTCTGGGATTGTCTTGAATCCTTTGCATTGCTGAGAATTGAATCATTCACAGTTCTTAATCATACAATATTGCTGTTTCTATGTAAAGTGCTCTCCTGGTTCTATTCACTTCATTTTTCATCAGTTCATGTACATTTTTCTAGATTTTTCTGAAATCATCCCGCTTGTCATTTCTTATAACCCAGTAATATTCCATCACAATCATATACCACAGCTTGTTTAACCATTCCCCAATTAATGGATATCCCTTCAATTTCTAATTCATAATCACCATAAAAAGCTGCTATAAATATTTTTGTACAAATAGGTTCTTCCCCTCTCCTTTTTTGGATAGTTTTGGGATCTAGACCCAGCAGTGGTATAGCTGGATCAAAGTGTATGCAACAATTTTATAGCACTTTGGGCAGAGTTCCAAACTGCTCTGTAGAATGGTTGAAATCATTTTATAACACCACCAGTAATGCATTAGTGTTCCAGTTTTCCCACATTCTCTTCAACATTTATTATTTTCTGTTTTTCATATTGACTCATTTGATAGGTGTGAAGTGATACCTCAGAATTGTGTTAATTTGCATTTCTTTAATCAACAATGATTTAGAGCATTTTTTCATATGCTATAGATAGCCTGAATCTCATTGCCTGAAAACTGCCTATTCATATATTTTTGCTTTCCTTCTATATAAAGAAATATTTATTGCTTCTATGATCTGTTCTTTGACCCACTCATTCTTTAGGATTAGATAATTTAATTTCCAAATAATTTTTAATTTATATTTCCATAACTCTTGATTAAGTGTAATATTTATTGTATTATAGTCTAAGAAAAGTACATTTATTTTATCTCCTTTTTTGCACTCATCTATGAGATTTTTATTCTCTAATTATTAGTTTTGTGAAGCTTGTACAGCTTAGAAAAAGGTACACTTTCTCTTCCAACTTAATTTCTTCAGAGATCTATCATATTTGATTTTTCTAAGATTCTATTCATCTATTTAACTTTTTATTACATAGTTATATTTATCTAATTATGAAAGAGGAAAGATGAATTATTCCCTAGTATAATTTACTTTTTCTTTCTGTAACTCATTTAAGTTTTTCTTTAAGAATTTGAAAGCTATGAAGGAGGGGAGGGATAGAACCAAGATGGCAATATGGAGGTAGGAATTCCCAGAATCTTCTCCCCAGCACATTTAAGTGTCTGAGGTAAGATTTGAATTCAATCCAAATTCAAAATTTGAATTCAATCCAAATGTCAGAAAATTATAACTCTAATGAAATTCTAGAGTGACAGAACCCACAGAAAGACTGAATGAAACAATTTTTCTGACCCTAGACAAACTTGGAAGATCCATGGGAAAGGGCTATTCTACCAGGATGGGGTTGGAAAGAGCCACAGTGCAGCCTCTGTTGCATCAGAACAAATCAGTTCCAGCATCCTAGGAACAGTCAATGGGGCACCTGGGTCCCTGGGGGTGCCTGTCTCTAGTTTCTAGACCTCTCAGCTCTGGGATCACCAAGAACAACATGGAAGGCCAGTGGGAAAACTCTGCCACACCAGAATAAGCATGGAGCTCAGGCCAGTACTAGCTTCAGGGCAGCCCTGCCCAGGTAACCTGTGGAGTCACTCAGCAGCTGCTTCCAGAGTGCTCAATCCACAGATGGTAAGGGGGTTGAGAGTGACTACAATGGTCTCTCTGCTATCCCTGGGGCAGGACTCTGCTGCTTTGCCCATACTCAGATCCAAGTCACAGTCTGGGGCCCCATACTGCCATAGCTGAGCAGGGATCCTCCTCACATCTCCAGGGATGAGGGGAGTGCTTTTGGTCATCCACAGACCAGAGCACAGGCCAAGAGAGCAACCAGAGACTCTCATAAGACCCTTGAAGAAATAGAGGTCCTTGAGGGGTGTCCCGAAAAAACTGCTCAAGCTTTGGAAGTACATTAAAATTAGATCTTAGGTTGGAGAGATGAGCAAACAACAGAAGAAAGATAATCTGACCATAGAAAATTACTTTGCTCCCATGGAGAATCAAAATATAGAAGGTGAAAAAGTCAAAGTTTCTGTATCCAAAGCCTCCAAGAAAAATAGGAATTGGCCTCAAGCTTTGGAAGAGCTCAAAAAAAGACTTTGAAAAGTAAGGAAAGTCCCATATGTTCCAAAATATTCATAGCAGCTCTCTTTGTAGAAGCAAAGAATTGAAAATTGAGGGAATGCTCATCAATTGGGGAATGGCTAAACAAATTTTGGAACATGAATACTATGGAATATTATTGTTCTATAAGAAACCATAAATGGTCAGACTCTAGATAAGCATGGAATGAGATACAGGATCTGATGCTGAGTGAAGGGAGCAGAATCAGAGAACAATGTACACATTATCAACAACAGTGTGAGATGATCAACCTTGATGGAAAGCGGCTCCCCTCAGCAGTTCAGAGTGCTAAGGCAATTGTATTATTAGACTGGTTATGGACAGTGCTATCCCCATCCAAAGAAAGAAAAACCAAACCAAACCAAACAAAAAAACCCCTTCAGAATCTGATGAATACTTTATAAAAATATCTTATGTATTTCCCTTAATCCTTATTCCTCATTCTGAAAATAACTACTCTGTAAACAAAAAATATGTATGTACAATGGCTGTTTGCCACTGAGGGGAGGAATGTGGAAATGGAGGGTGGAAGGAACTTTTTGTAACTTAAAAATATTCACATATATATGTGTGTGTGTGTGTGTGTGTGTGTGTGTGTGTGTGTGTGTGTGTGTATGAATGCTGAAAAACTTTCATAACATATATTTGTAAAAATAAAATATCAATAAAAAAGAAAAGCAAGTAAGGGAGGTAATGGAAAAACTGGAAAGAAAAATGAGTGTGATGCAGGAAAATCATGAAAACCTAGTCAGCAGCTTGGTGAAGGTGAAACAAAAAAAAAATACCAAAGAAAATAACATGTGAAAAAAGCAGTTTAGGTTAAGGGGGTGGGGGGGAAGCAATCCAAAAGCTCAGTGAGGAGAATTCCTTAAAAGGCAGAATTGGTCAGATGAAAAAGAAAAAGGAGATAAACAATTCTCTGAAGAAAGTAACTCCTTCAAGTGTAGAATGGACCTAAGGGAATCTGCTGACTTTGTGAGAAATCAAGAAAAAAATAAAACAAAACCAAAAGTATGAAAAACTAGAAGAAAATGTGAAATATCTCACTGGAAAAACAACTGACCTTAAAAACAGATACAGAAGACATAATTTAAAAATTATTGGGCCAATGTCATGACCATGGAAAAAACCTAGACTTCATTTTTCAAGAAATAATCCAGCAAAATTCCCATGATATTCTAGAAGCAGAGGGTAAAATAGAAATTGAGGGAATCAACTATTACCTCCTGAAAAAGATCCCAAAATAAAAAGTTCCCAGGAATTTTATAGCCCAATTTCAGAACTCCCAAGTCAAAGAGAAAATATTACAAGCAGTTAGAAAGAAACAATTCAGTTACCATGGCACTACAATCAGGATTTAGCAGTGTCCACGTTAAGGGACACTAGAGCTTGGAATATGGTATTCTGGAAGGCAAAAAAGAGCTTGGATTACAACCAAGAATCAACTATCCAGAAAAACTGAGCATCCTCTTTCAGAGGAAAAGATGGACATTCATTGAAATCAGGGACTTTCAAACTTTCCTGGGGAAACAATCAGAACTGAACAGAAAGTTTGATCTTCAAGTAAAGGACTCAGGTGAAGCATAGAGAGGGTGAATGCAAAGGGCTATTATGAGGGATTTAATGCTATTAAACTATGTGTATTCCTGCATGGTAAGAAGATACTGATAATTCATATGAAAATTCTCATTTATTACAGCAGTTAGAAGGAGCATATATAGACAAGGCACAGGAAGGAACTGAATATAAAAGTATATATTATAAAGATGAAGTCAAAGGATGAAAAAGGAATATGCTGGGAGAAGGGGAAAGAAGAGGTAGACTGAGTTAAGATATTTCACATAAAAGAGTCAAGAAAAACTTTTGCAAAGGAGTGGAAGGGTAGAAGGTGAGGGGGAATGAGTGAACCTTCATTCTCAGTGGAAGTGGCTCAGAGAGGAAATAATAGACCCACTCAACAGATTAAAGAGATCTATCTTACCCTAGAGGAAAGGAATGGAAGAAAGAGGAAAGGGGGAGGGGAGGGAGAGTGTAGGTAATAGAAGGGAGGGAAGATCATGGGAGAGGGTAATCAGATACAACATACTTTTGAGGAGTGACAAGGTGAAAGGAGAGAGAAAATAGAATAAATGGGAGTGGGGAAGAATAGAATGGAGGGAAATACAGTTAAAAAATAGCAACTGTGGGAAAAAAATATTGAAGCAACTTCTTTGATGAACTTATGATAAGATTGAAACCCATCCCAGAGACAGAGCTGATGCTATCTGAACACAGACTGAAGTACACTATTTTCTCTCACTTTATTTTTCTTCAGATTTCTCTATCTTTGTGGAGGTAGGTGGGGTTATATTTACTTTCACAACAAGATTATGGTAATAATGTGAAAATAAATAAATAAATCATGAGAAGAATAAAAGAATTAGGAAGCTATGGTATTTGCTGCACATATATTTAATATTGATATTACTTCATTGTCTCTGGTGCCTTTCAGCAGGTTGTGGTTTTCCTATTTATTCCTTTTAACTACTCTGAGATCATGATTCTTACCTCTGCCTTTTTTTTTATTTCAGATAAAGTATAATAGATTTTGGTTCAGCCCCTTTAACTCTGTGTTTTTCTTTTTCAGATGTGCTTCTTGTAAATAATAGACTGTCAGATTTTGGTTTATAATCTATTCTGCTACCTGTTTCCATTTTATGAGTGAGTTTATCCCATTCACATTCACATCCTAACACATGTGTAATTCATGCTATTTTATTTTCTTATTTTTGTCCTCTCTTTCTCTCCTTTTACCTTGTCCCTTCTCAAAAGTCTGTTTTACTTCTGAACACTGCTTCTCTTAATTCATCCTTCCTTGTATTATTCCCTATTTTTCTTATCCTGTTCCCGTCCTATTTCTCTGTTGGGATAGATTTTTATACTCAATTGAGTGTGTGTATGTGTGTGTGTGTGTGTGTGTATGCATATTTATATCTCATTTATGTATGCATGTATATCTATGTCTATGTCTATATCTAATCTATATATTATTTATACCTATACCTATACCTATACCTATACTTATACCTATACCTATACCTATACCTATACCTATACTTATACCTATACCTATACCTATACCTATATCTATATATCTATATATCTATATCTACATATTTACATCTATATCCATATCCATATCCATATCCATCTCTATTGCCATATCCATCTCTATCTCCATCTCTCTATCTCCATCTATCTCTATCTCTATCTCTATCTCTATCTCTATCTCTATCTCTATCTATCTCTATCTCTAATCTATATCTATATCTAATCATCTATCTATATATATATAATTTCCTCTTTGAAATAATTCAGATGAGAGTGAGTCTCAAGAATTACCCCTAATTTTCTCCTATACTGTGAAAGGTCTTCCTTGTATATTTCTTTTATTTGAGATAATTTCCCAAATTCTTTTTTTCCCTTTTCCTTTTTCCCAGTGGATATATCTTTCTCACTCTTTCATTTTGGGTTTTGAAGAGAGAGATAAATGAGAATTTTTGGCCTGAAAGCCATGTTCAAAGAAAAATCCTAGACATCATATTTCAAGAAATTAAAGAAACCTCAATATCCTAAAATCAACATAATCAGTTCATTTATGTATCCTCTGTTTATGTAAAGTCCTTCTAACTTCCATATTACAGATAAAGTTATTAAGAATTATAACTATCATCTTCTAATATAAGAATGTAAACAGTTGAATCTTATTGTGTCCTTTATGATTTTTTTCCCCATGCTTAGCTTTTTCTACTTCTTTTGAGTCCTGTATCTGAGAGTAAAATTTACTATTCTTCTCTAATCTTTTCATTAGGAATGCTTGAACTTCATCTGTTTCATTAATTATTTATTTTTTCCCTGAAGGATTGTACCTTGTTTTTCTAGGTGGGCTATTCTTGATTTTAATCTTAGCTCCTTTACCTTCTGAAATATCATGTTCTAAGACCTTCACTTCTTCAACATGGTAGGTGCTATATCTTGTATGATCCTAACTATGATTGGGTATGTGAATGGTTTATATTTAGCAACTTGAACTATTTTCTTTTTGAACTGGGATTTCTGGAATCTGGCTATATCTGGCTATAATATTCTTGAGACAATTATTTTAGCATCTCTTTTAGGAGATGATTGGTGGATTCTTTCAATTTCTATTTTACTCTCTGGTTCTAGGATACTAGGGGGTAGTTTTTCCTCTGCAATTTTTTGAAATGATATCTAGACTTTTTTTCTTTTTGATCATGGCTTTCAGTTAGTCCCATATTCTTAGATTTTCTTTCCTAGGCCTATTTTCCAGGTCAGTTGTTTTTCTGACGAGATATTTCATATTTTATTCTATTTTTCAATCTTTTGCTTTCATTTTATTTTTTCTTGATGTCTCAGGTAATTCTACTTGCCCCAATCTAATTTTTAAGAAATTATTTTCTAAAGTGATCTTTTGTACTTCTTTCTTTCATTTGCAATTCTACTTTTTAAGAAGCTATTTTCAGCCTTTTTCCTACCCGCTCATTACTTGGGGACCGGCTGGGCTGAGGGCTAGCAGCCCGGCCGCCCAGTCTTAGGGCCGGGTTGGGGGAATATGGGCTTCTTCCCACGCTGCAGGCTGTGGACCCTCCTGGGCCGTGGCTGCGTCCAGGGCTCTAGCTGGACCCTGGCTACGAGGCAGCTGCTCCTGTCCCTGCCTCACCGAGGAGTGCCCAGTTCAATTCTGCTCTGGTACAACTCTGGAGGACTTACTAGAACCCAAGAACGGATACTGATTGCAGTAAAGTCAGATGGTGTTCAACGGAGGCTGGTTGGAGATGTCATCAGGTGCTTTGAGAGATGAGGGTTCAAACTAGTGGCCTCAGAGAAAGTCCTTGCTGAGCATTATCATGACCTAAAGAAGAAGCCCTTCTATCCAAACTTGATCAACTATATGAGCTCTGGTCTTGTGGTTGCTATGGTGTGGGAAGGTTACAATGTGGTCCATACCTCTAGGGCCAGGGTAGGAGACACTGACTCTGCAGAAGCTGTTCCAGGGACAATTCGGGGAGACTTCAGTGTTCACATCAGCAGGAATGTTATCCATGCCAGCAATTCAGTGGAAGTGGCCCAAAGAGAGATCAACCTGTGGTTTCACAGCAGTGAGCTGGTGGATTGGGACTGCTGTAGTCACAGCAATCTGTACCATGTGTGAGGGACAGTCTCAGCTCACCTCCTTCCCATACTGAGAATGGACCCAGGAGCAACTACCTCTGCCAATGAAAATGCTAGGTTCTTCCCTTCCTTCCTGTCTAAGTTACCTGCCATCCCCCATCCTAATCTCCTCCCTACCCACAGAGACCTTTCTGATGCCAAATCATGTGCCTTTTCACTCCATGCTCCAAGCCATTGAAGGATTCATTCTAATCCTTCCCTCAACCACTGTGCCAGTGAACCTTGGGGGTACTTGCTTGTAACTAGAGATAATGTTGACTATTAAAGAAGACACATTAAAATTCAATCTATAATTTGGTTAAAAAAAGAAGCTATTTTCATCTGTAGAGTTTTGTTACTCTATCACCATTTGGATAATTCTGTTTTATAAGATGTTATTTTCTTCAGTACTTTTTGTGCCTCTTTTACAAAGCTGTTAATTATCTCATGATTTTCTTGCATTGCTTTAATTTCTTTTCTTATTTTTTTCCTCTTTCACTCTTATTTGACTTTTAATAGCTTTTTAAAACTCTTTTAGGAATTCTTAATGAGTTTATGTCCAATCTATAGTTTTTTTCCCTTGAAGTTTTGCTTGTTGCTGTTTTGAATTTCATGTTCTTCTCTGAGTTTGTACCTTGATCTTCCCTCTCCTCATGGTGACTTTTTAATGGCCAGGTTCTTTTTATTTTCTCAATTTTCCAGCCTATTTCTTATTTTGAACTTTATGTTAAAGTTGGACTGTATTCCTGGGGTGGTATTTGTATGTTTTTGGGTACTGTCCCAAACTTCAGGCTATTTTGTGCTGTTATTTTCAGAGCTGGTTCTAAGGATCTTAGAGGTTTTAGCACTCCCAAGATAGTGTGTTTTAGGAAGAGGTATGGTCACGGCTTTCCTACTCTGTGCTCTTCTCTTCACTCAAGAAGGATCCCTAATTTCTTATAGCCATAAGTATTACTGTTTCTCAGGACCCCAAGTCTTTTGTTGACTGAAAACACTCTTCTCCATCCTAGAACTGCAGAAGTAAGTTTAGGCAATGAAGTTGTCAAACAATTCCCATTCTTGCACTTAGTCCTAGCACAGGGTTCCTCTGTCATCTCTTTATGACCACTGATTCTCTGATTTCCTTATCATTTCTCAGCTGAGAGCTCCTGAAGCTGCTGCTATCGCTCCCTCCAAGACCCACCATTGGTATGGCTGCCACATTGACTCCAGGTCAGCCCTTTATCAGGGTGTCAAAGATTTTGCCTGTCAATGTTCTAAGCTGTCTTGGGCCTTGACCTTTTGTGGTCTCTGCCACTCCAGAATTCAATTTAAGGTGTTATTTTAAAGTTGTTTTACGTGGAATGTTGGGAGAACTCAGCTGAGTGCTAACCCTATGCTATTTTGGCTCTATTCCTGGAAATATTTCTAATCTGTGTTTTATATTATAACCTTTGATAATTAAAAACTCTCCTTTGTTTTCTGTCCTCTAACCAACTCTAGTTCCTTAAATTGACTTCCACATGGGACGATTTTTAGTTCTTTAAGCATTCTTGCTACTTTCAGTTGGCTAGCCTGATACTTATGAATATCATTTTAAAATTGCAGTACCTAGAACTTAGCTTAATTCTACAATCATGGTAAACTATTTAGAGAAATCATAATATCCCTTGTTCTGGATATCTGGTACAGTAACACTGTTCAATATCATATGAGATTATTTAGTTGCTGTTTTACATTCCTGATTCCTAGAAAAACAAGAAAAATTCAAGAAAATCTTGAGGTTTTTTTCATTTAAATAGTTGTCCAGTCACTCCTCCCCATCTTTATCCATACTATTAGGCATTCCAAGTTTCATGCCTTTTGTAAGTTTCAAAAGAATGCCATATGTGCCTTCAATTATATAAAAATATTCCATCAGACTTAAAGTCTTTTACTAAAGAACTTTCTCTAGATCAGTGGTTAACAAAGTGTACTTTGAAGATGCTTGAGGGATTCCATCATCCTTGCAAGGGGTCTAGAAGGTCAAACTATTATTATAATATAACAATATTTAAACATCAATAAATATAAATATATGCAACCCACATTACCAAAATATATTAAGGGGGTTCTCAATAATTTTTAAGAGTGTAAAGGATACTGACACCAAAAAGACTGAGGATTGATGGTCTAGATGAACCATATTCCATTCCAATCTGTTACTCTAGTCATTTAATCACTTCTGAATCTATCTAACTAAAGTGCCATGCAGTCCACATTTCTTAATCTTCTCTAATAGGGGGTGTATAAGAGATTTTGTCAAATTCCTTGCTAAAATCTAAGTATATTTTACCAATGATATTCTACTGGATGGGAGGGGAAAAGAGAATAAGTTCAGGATGCATGACATATTGTTGGTAAATCTTTTCTATCTTGTAGTGGTCACTGGATCTCTTTCTAATTCACAAACTATGCCTTTAGTAGTGAATAGTGACTGGTTCTTGAAAACCCAAAACCTACTAACAGGAAAAAGTTGACATTAAGATGTTAATTTAATTGTAAAGCTAGGATTTCCCTAGATGATATAAGGTGTGAACTAGAAAATATGTGAATAGTCTTTAGATTGAACCAGAAAAGGAGTTAAATAATAGCATGAATACTGATAAGTCAGGTAACCACGAGTAGCATTCTGCAACCTGTACAGTTGGAAATTACTTTGAAACAGGAGCCTGCCTAAATATATAGAAGATGCATGGAACTGGAGAAGGGGAGGAAGCTGGGCAGAAACAGACACCAGAGGGACCAAGACCAGGACTTTGGGAATAAGGCTGCTTGGAACAGTGTATGCTACTCTCTGCCCCAACTGCAGACCCCAAAACAGAATCTTGTATTTCTTTACTTCTTTTGGGGTCCTTTTTAGAAGCTTAAAAGTTCATTCTTTCTGAGTACAGTGAAAGCCTATGTACCTTTCTTTGTTTTAAATGTTTACTTTAATCTTTTTAAAAAATGTTAAGCAGCATTTGCTAGCTTGATTATACTTACTGGGAATGCAACTGGGAGGAGGCAATTGAATGGAAAGCATCCCCAAGGAAGAGACAGAAATTAGATCTAATACTGACATATTCTTTCTGACTGGGGACTCAGGTCTAAAAAAGATAGAATTAAAGATGTTTTGATAAAACTTCCAAGAACAGAGGAATGTTATGCCAGGGAACTCATTGAAGCAATGAATACTAGGGTTATTGTTTGTTCTTCTAGAAGACTATAACATCAGGGAGATGCTACCAAAACAAGCAAGTAAATTGGATTTGAGTGAGGGGAGCTGTGCTGTCACAAGTTTCATTTTCTCCTCCAGAGTCAGCTGGGTCTAGTGGTCAGATATGAATCAGGATGATTGGAGATGGACCTGGCTGTGAGGTAATCAGGCTTAAATGACTTGCTCAAGGTAATATAGCTAGTAATATCAAGTGTTTGAGGTCACAGTTGAACTCAGGTCCTCCTGACTTCAGGACCTGCACCACCTAGCCAAAGTGGGGTTGAGAGATCATGCTTACTTTTCCATCCTACCACTGCTACAAATACATGTTTGCATTTTCAAAATTTTTCAGTAATAAGTATAGTAGTTAATCTACCTTGCTTTCCATTTTGAAAATTGGAGTATTTATCCATTTATGGTCTACTGGTGAAGCTTCTGTTCACAGTTGTCTAAGGCTTAATACAGCTGCTGATCTATAATATCTAGAAGTTCTTTCAATATCCTAGGTTGTGGTTTTTCTGGGCTTAGTGACACATTCTCTGACAGCAATTAAGAATAAGAGAGCAAGTGTTCTCTTCTCCTCATTTATTACTAATGAGAATAAAAACATTTATAAAAGAGATGCTTGAATATTTCTCTTCAAAAAAATAATAAAAAGCTATGTCACTAATGAATGAATGTTATTAAGTAGACATTTCAGTTGGGAGACTGAGATAATAACAACAAAATAATGTTCCAAGCACTGTGCTGACTACCAACCATGTAAAGACCTTACATTCTAATGGAGGAGACTAGGTCATATACAGAATAGATGGAAGGATATCTTAAAGGGAAAGAAACTGATAATTGGGGTGGAGCAGTAAAATCCACAAATCTGAAAATCCTTTAGAAGGTTGAATTTGAGCTGAGTTTTGAAAAAGTCTGGGAAATTCAGGGGTGTAGGTAAGGAGGGAGAACATACCCAGAATGAGATTCAATTAGTACAAAGGCATGGGACAAGAGATGAGATGCTATTCATGAGGAACAGTAAATGGGCCGGTGTAGCTGGATTATAGAGAGAATGGAGAGGAGGAAAGTATAGGAAGACTGGAGAGGGAGAAAGAAGGTAGAAATAGTTTTAAACACCAAACAAAAGACTTTTCATTTTGATTATGGAGGTAACAGCCACTGGTATTTATTGAATATTGAATGTTTTTTGTTTTTTTTTTTTTAGTTTTTGCAAGGCAGTGGGGTTAAGTGGCTTACCCAAGTCCACACGGCTAGGTAATTATTAAGCGTCTGAGGTTGGATTTGAACTCAGGTACTCCTGACTCCAAGGCCAGTGCTCTACCTACTGTGCCACTTAGCCGCCCCTGAATATTGAATGTTTGTGTGTGTGTGTGTGTGTGTGTGTGTGTATGTAAGTATGATATAAAGGAAGACTAACACTTTAGGAAAATTACTTTAGGATCTTTGTAGCGGATAGATTCAAAGGCGTGAATGGGGGAAAACTGAGGAATGGGACACCAAAGAAGGTTATTGTAATAGTCAAAATGAAATGATAAAGGATGAAATTAGGGAAATTGTGTGACTGGAGAAAATATATTTGGGAAATCTTATGAAGTTGAAAAACAAAGATATGTCAATGGAATAGATGTACAGGGTGATTGGATATATAGAGTAAGAGAGAATGAGGAATCAAGGATGCTACTCAGATTGCTAACCTTAGCGATTGGGAGCATATCTTGATTTAGAGAAGCCTATTGAACATACAGTTCAAGATGACTAATAGTCATCATAGCTTGCATTTATAAAGTACTGTTTCATGTGATCTTCACAACAACCCTGTGAGATAGATACTATTATTATATCCACTTGGCAGATGTGGAAACTTGAGCTAAGCATGGTTAAATGACTTGCCCAAGGTCACACAGCTAGTATTTGAATTTGAGCTCAGGTTTTCTTGATTCCAAGTCTAATACTGTATCGCCTAGAAACCTAAAAGACAATTGTTGATACAGCTTAGCAGAATTTAATTCTTTTATATAGATCTGGGAATGATCTGTATAGATGACCTAATAAGATCACCAAGTAAGATTGTATAGAGAGAAAAGAAGAAAAGAACCCATGACAGAGCTTTGGGAGACATTACTGAAGTGACATGATATAAATGAAGATCCAGCAAAGGAGATTCAGAAGGTTTGGTTGAACAAATGGAAAGAAAATTAGCAGAGTTGTGAAATTCTAGAAAAGGGAGAGAATATATAGGAGGAAAAGGTATTCAACAACATTATGTGCTGCAAAGTTAAGAAAAGAATAAAGACTGAGAAAAGGCCATCAGATTTAACAATTAAGAGATTGTAGCTTGAGAGAAATGAGTTTCAGTTGAATCTTGAAGATGGAAACCAGACTGCAGAGCTTTTAGAAGGGAGTTTTAAGAAGTGGAGGCACCTAATGAAGATGACTTTATCTTGGAATTTTTCTAATCAGCAGTGAAGAATTAAAAAAAAAAGCTATTGGGGCAGCTAGGTTGCACAGTGGATAGAGCACTGGCCCTGGAATCAGAGGGACGAGTTCAAATTTGATCTCAGACACTAAATAATTGCCTATCTGTGTGACCCTGGGCAAGTTATTTAATCCCATTGCCTAAAATAAATTTTAAAAATTTAAAAAATAGCTATTGAGGATAGTCAATTCAGATGATAGTCATAATAATTCATGTTTATATAATAATAATTCATTATACAGTTCTCTAAGATTTTTAAAAAGCAGTTTCCTAACAAAATTTGGGTGATTTCAGTAGTAAAAGTGTTTTTAAAAAATTTTGTATTTGAATAAATTGAGACTTAGAGAGGTTAATGATAATACATCTATTAAGTATTTATAATCTTTCTTTCCTCTTGTCAATTGTCACTCTTTCCATTTCAATACACAGCCTAGCAGACATTTGAAAGAGAGGGATAAAACAAAGGGAAGTAACTATAAAATCTCACTCTTAAATAGCCCTTTTCTTCTCACCTGTGATTTTGTTGGTATAGGGCAGGGGCAGGGAACATCCAGCTGGCAGGATCATATCAAATTCATTTGGTCTAGCACTGGCAAGGCAACTGCAAGCAGAACTCAAAATTCAATAAATCTAGGAGCTTTTAAGGGGTGAATTAATTATTTGACCAAATATATCAGTCTAATTTTTAAGTTTTGGTCCTTGGAAGAAAAAAGTTTCCCCATCCCTAATAAGGTATTCCTTGTAAACACAATGCAGGTTTTCTACCAATTCAGGTTTTCATCTATGCTTTAATTTATGGCCTTAAAGAGTAGCTGGAGCAGCACCATTTAGCTGACTTATGAAGCATACATGGCCATTGTGATATAAGTCTTTAGACCAGATTTTCCTGACTCTGACTTCTTGATTAATAATTCCATACTGCCTCTCATAATGAATCTTGATATTAACTTATGAGAGTATTGTGTGGTGCTGAGTGATAAAACTCATACTCAATAAGTTGTGATTAGTAGACACAATTAAGCCTAAGTGGGATCTAGTGAACCTCACTTGCCAAGCTATAGATGGCACAATGGACAAGGTTGCTTAGGATTTGGATCTGGATTTGAATCCTGGCTATTCCACATATTGCTTGTATACAAGTCATTTAATGTCTCTCAGCTTCTCTGTTACCTCAAAAACAAAAGGATGATGCTTAATGAACTCTATGGTTCCTTGGCATTTCCTATGATTTTATGGATGGCTTAACTCGTATGCTAGCTGAATGGGCATTAGCAATTTTCAGGAACTTCTGGAAGGAAGACACATGGACCTCTCTATTCCAAGAATAGTCAGGGTTATTTAGGCATTTTCTCAGAAAAGTGGAGTAAGCTCTGGGCAGCAGTCCCATAACATAAACCCTAAAGACCCTGCTTCATCTCTCTGGCAAATCCTGGATCCTGGATAGCCAGGATGCAGTAGAGCTCACTTGCAGAAATTACCCCCTCCTGCATAAAAATACCTATCCTTCTTTAGTTTTGAGGTTTTTTTTAAATACCCTTGGTAAGTTTGGATGGAAAAGTATCAGCAGGGACTTCATGACTCAAATTGGGGCTTTATTACTATTGTATCTGCCAGCCTAGTCCTATGGAAAGGGAAAACTTCATCCAGTCAGGAGTCTGAGATGAATGGGAAATGTTTGCTATATTACTGTTTATAGAGTTAATGCTAATTGCTATAATGGACAGCTGTTGTTTGACTGTGGTAGTTGGAGCTGGAATGCCAGATGTGGGAACAGAGATGAGATACAGTAAGCATCTGCCCAAACTAAGAGTCAAAAGGAGAGCACCAAGCTGGAGGGAGCACTGAGACATAGAGATGGGAAATGGCACAAAGCTTTGTTGAAACTTTGGACTGGGCAGACAACAAATAGCCTGAGGGGGACTCAAAGTTTCAGTGGAAATGAGGTCAAAACATTGAAGAACTAGTCCAATTGCAACAGCAGGAGACATCCGGGAAATTGAGATGGTTTGTGAGACATGACATGGGCTTCTCTTTTCATCCTTTTGTCTCTTAATGAGATTAGAAGTAATTCAGAAATCTTGACCCAGACACAAGGTTCTGTCCAACTCAGAGATAGGTGCCAGAAGTCAAGAAAACTCTGGCCAGGGGATGGACAAAGGCCCAGCTACATCATTCTTTTTTCCTTGCTTTCCTTCTGTTGCTGGCAAGGAAGTGAGGCAGAGTTAAATGGAGCCATGCCCAAAGTTACTGAGAATTTCTGAACTCAGACTTGTGCATTTAGCCATCGGGGACCATTAAGTGTCATCTTACTTCTGTCTTCAAATTAAATGAGACTGTAACTGGTGAGCCATGGAATAGTGAATTCTGTACCTTTTTCCCTCAAGTTCCCACCCCCCTCAGGGAAGTGAGGACAGTTTTTGCATATAAGTCATCCAATAGTTTTATGTGTGTGTAAAAATGTATATATACATACTATTTTTCATTTTTATATGTATACTACTATTACATTACCTTGATAGGTCATTATTTATTCAACTATTCCTCAGTCATGAGTACAGAGGGTTTTTCCCCAGGTTTCTGTTTTTTTTATTACAAAGAAAGCTACCACAATTATTTTTATGTAGACAGTTTATAGAAATATAGAGAAGAAACCATTGTGGTAAAACCCCATCATTTTATGTTGTAGAGTGAAAGGTACACTCATATATTACTTGATAGAGTTAGAGATCCCATTGCTATACATATATAGCAAAGGAGCCTGAAACAGAAAGGCCCCATATATACAGAAACATTTATAGTAATAGCTTTTGTATTAAAGAAATGGAAAGTAGAAATTCATCAGCTGAGTAATGGCAAGACAAATTGTGATATGTGAATGTAATGGAAGATTTTTTTTTGCTTTAATAAATGAAGAGTAAGATGAATGCAGAGTAACATGGAAAATTTATATGCAAAAATGTAAAGTGAAGTAAATAAAATCAGGAGAGCAATATATACAATGTAAATGGAAAGAAAAAATAGAAACTAAACACTATAATCATAATGGTGAGACTTTGCCCTGATGAAGAAGGGTAAGAATGTACTGTTTTTCTTTCTTTGCAGAGGTAGAGAACTACCTATAAGGAACATTGTGTAAATTTTACTATAGACAGCCAAGGTGGTCCAATGTCTAGAGTACTGACTCCAGAATCAAGAAGGAAAGAGTCAGAATCTTATTAAGTATGTGATTCTGATCAAGGCACTTGAGGTATCTGTCTCAGGATTTCCTCATGTATAAAATGGCAATGATAGTTTTGAGACTCAAATGAAATAATATTTGTGAACCTTAAAGCAATATATAAATGCTACCTATTATTAGCATGACTACTACAACTAATATTACTAAAACTGCTATAGGCTATTGATTATTCTTTTATATAAAGGTTGAATTTCTGATCTGGGAAGAGAAACAGATTTATCCGGAAATGAATGTGATAGAAAAATAATTTTTGAAAAAATTTGTATGTTTTTATTCTTTGACTTTTTAATCTACTTGGAAATAAATAATACTCTTGTAAATTTGTATCAATTCCTTATAGATTCTTGTGTCAGAATTTTATTTGCTATATTTATTGCAAAAAAAGAACAATAACAAAACAGGCTAACTTTACCAATCTGTTTCTTTTCTTTGCTTTCCTTTTTATTTTGGGCATGTTGTATCTTGCTATACAAAATCTTTTTAGTTTTCTATAATTAAATTCATCCATTTCCATTTACTTGATGCATATCTTTTTTTTATGTTTTTGCTAGGCAATGAGGTTAAGTGGCTTGCCCAAGGCCACACAGCTAGGTCATTATTAAGTGTCTGAGACCGGATTTGAACCCAAGTACTCCTGACTCCAGAGCCAGTGCTTTATCCACTGCACCATCTAGCTGCGCCCCCATTTACTTGAAAGCTAGAAATTTTTCCCCTTAAATCCTACCTCCTCTTTTTTCTTTTTTTCTTTTTTCTTTTCTTTTCTTTTTTTTTTTTTGCAAGGAAAATGGGGTTAAGTGGCTTGCCCAAGGCCACACAGCTAGGTAATTATTAAGTGTCTGAGGCCATATTTGAACTCACTTACTCCAAACTTCAGGTCCAGTGCTCTATCCACTGCACCACCTAGCCCCCCAAGTCCTACCTCCTCTTACAGAAACTTTCCTCTCTCTGTTGCCAGATCTTTTGATTAATTCACATGAGTATCCCAGTATCTTGTTTCATGCCTCCATATTTTCTGTCCTGAAAGAGCTTATATTCTAATAAAAAGCTACAACATATATAGAAGAATGGTGACATTTGTTTGGAAGGGACAAGATGATAAGTGAATCAAAAAAGGAATAGATAGTCAGTGTTGATTTGACTATGGTTACAGAACTGGAAAATACATGTGTTGGGATAAATAGGTGACACAAGGGTACAGCAGAGTAAGGAGATAACTGGGAAGTCAAGTGAAACATGGTGAAACTTCTGACTGAATCTGGACCAAGCATTGTGGGTCACATGAGGCACTCTTCAAATCAAAATGGAGGGGACTCAAGATGGGAGTTTTGGAGCAAAAAAAGTGATGCCCTCTAGGACATGGTCTCAAGTCCAGTCTGCAAGACAGTCAGGGAGAAAATTGCTAGAGTAATACAAATGATTAATTAAGTCCCGAGTAATAAAGACAATGTGTGTGACTTTCAGAGTTGCATTTATAACCTGTTAAGGACATGAAGTATTGTGTGATTCATATCTGCTATCATCTCTTAAAGGGTCACTGGCAGTGGCCCACTGGCACTTTATAAAACGGGTGGCTTCTTTCAGATTTTCATATGCTGATATAAAAGAAATGCAAATATTTATATTTTGTTAACCTTTTAGGCGGGATTATAGGGCAACTGGCCATTGAAAGATTAGCTGCTCTTCCTGATGACCTTAAAAAAAAAGCAAAAGACACTCTGAGAAGAGTTAGAAAGAAGACATCTATGGAAGAAGGATCCATTCTTGAGAGATAATTGTTCTTCTCCTTATGCCTTTTTCTATTCTGTCTAGGAAATGAAATTTCTCTCTTCCCTCCTCATTTGGCAAAGGTCCCTTGCAGTGAAGTCACTAGGTATGGGTTGGATTAGATGGCTGCTGAGGTCTCTTGCTTGGCCTATTGATTAGGAGATGCTGACTGGCTGAGAGAAGACCAACTGCAGAGTTGATTTGAATTGTAGAAGTCTAGGGAGTCCATTGGAGTGACTTACATAGTAGAGATACTTTTTTCAGAGGGAGCAGTCTAAGGATACCAAAAATAAAGAAAATAACATCTGGACTCTCCCATACCAGTGATGTGAGTTGTCTAGGACAAGCAGGTGCCTCTGTATTAATTTGTGCCCACTCTTCCCAGTTATAATTCATGCATTTATAGGAAAGCATGCTCCAGATTTATGGGCGAAATGTTTTATTACTGTTCATGCTATGCCATTTTAGTTGATATCTTAGTTTTCAGCTAATTGTGTCAAATAATTATTAAAGGGGACCACATCTGTGGGGGCTTATATTCAGTTTTTGGAGTGTAGACCCACAGGACACCCTAAATCTGGAGTAGTCATTCTTTTGGTTGGGGGGGGGGCGATAGAAGAGGAGAATCCAACCTATGACTTTGAATTAGCACTGAGAGGGAGTACTATATACTTTTTTGCTTCCTACTCTGCTATCCCTTCCCCAATTCAAGTTTCCCTTCAGAACACTGAAATGTAGCTTCTGTTTATGTTTCTAAAGAAAAAGTAAAGAACTCTGTACTCCCAGGAAACATTTAGGCTGGAAAACCAAGTCAAGATCCTTCTTTTCACTCGAATAAGATCTTACTTTCAACTTACCCTGGGTATAGCACAACCCTGAATTTGAAGAATTCCTAGTGGTAAGCACTTAGGATGTCTAGAGAATCATCTCCCTTCTTAGCCTCACACCATCCATAGACATAGTTACAAAGTGAAGGACATTTATTTTCTTTTCTTCATTATACCATTGTCACTTGTCCTCAGATGCCAATTCTAGGAACTCTTCTTTTCAGTCCAGGAAGCTTTGTCCAGGAATTTCTCTGTTGCTTTGCCACTGGTATTTTGGCTGTTCCAGTTAACATTCCCACAGCTCCCAGACTGGTTCAAAACTACTACTTCTGACTACTGACTCTATCTTCTGCCATAACTGAGGCCATCCAATTCCCTTTCTTCAGAAGTCATACAGATACACAGGCTTCCCTCAGGGAAACCAAATCTGCTCTGAGTGTAATGTTTTGCTTCTTTGCCTTTCTAGATCTAGCTTCTATCTGTCTTTCTCTCCTTTAAAGGTCAAGAGCAAAGGTGCACACACTGACAATTAATCTTTCAATCTTAATATGTTATTAAAGAGGAAAGGGGAGTAGAGTCAGGGGAAGAGAGAGTTCATAGTTTGTCAAAGAGTAACTTCAGGCAAGGGATTAATACCTCATTAAAGAGAAATAAAAGAAATTCAGGATGGCCTTATCAGGATACTCCTGGACACTCATGAAATTACTAAAAATATCTCCAAAATCCAATGAAAACACATCCATGAGTGAAACATAAAAGTTCTAGCATAAAATATTATAAAAATGACTCTTTTCTCATCAAAGATTACCCATCTCTGCTCTGGTCAGTGTGGGGAATGGTATGGTCTGGTATTAAGGAACTTCAGCTTTGAGGGTAAGAAATTCTTGACTTGTTCATTTTAAGGAACAAACTAAAATCTAGAGGTTAAAGGTACTAATCTGATAACACCCATGAATTTCTGGCAGAGCTCACACAGGTCATCTGATTCCAAGTTCAGGACAGTGTTCTTTCCATTTCCAATGGATGTATATGTGTGTGTGTGTGTGTGTGTGTGTGTGTGTGTGTGTGTGTGTGTGTCTATGTGTCTGTGTCTGTATATGAGAGAGAGAGAGAGAGAGAGAGAGAGAGAGAGAGAGAGAGAGAGAGAGAGAGAGAGAGGGAGAGAGAAGGGGGAGAGAATGAGAATGAATTAAAAGTTTTATAATATCAGGGAAATCTGGACAATTGGTTATAGATAAAGAAGGAGTAACTGAGAAGTAAAAAATCAAAAGATTGGGTCTGGAAAAGTAATTGCAATAATCAAAGTGATACATGAGTTGCTTATTATTTATATCTAGTTATACAGGTCTGAAGTTATTGTGGTATAGTAGACTGAACTTGGGGATAGCAATACTACTTTCCTTTCTCCCCTCATTCTATACTCTTGATCCACTCCTTTCCCTATTCTTCAACTTCCTTTCTCCCTCCAAATTTGACCATTTTCATGTAGAATCTCTCTTGCTTTACTTCCATAAAAGCCCAGTGATAAAATGACATTCCTAAGATACTAAAACAAGAGGAAAACCATATCTCATTGATAAGAGCAAATGATGGAAAAACATGAACAAAAGTGATACCAAATGAGAAGGTATCTAGGGGCTATGAACTATTCTGATGAATTGAATACCCAATATGCTTACCTATTGTGTCAAAATGCCAATAATGGAGAAGTGGATTATCAAATAATTGATGTGATTTTGTCACTAAGCAAAGTGAAGTAACAATTGAATTAGAATGACTCTTTGGCAGACTATTGGTCTACCAATTGGTGTGGACTATTGGTAATAGGCCTACAAAAATCTCTTGGTAATAAGCTTATAGTAGAGGATATACCTGGATCACTGTAACATATATCCTATGGGGTAGAGGGCATTATAGTTTCAAGAAGGGAGAATCAGGGCTTTCTAACATTACAATTTTGTGAAGGAAAAATAAGCATATGGATGAAGAATCAGTGGATATTATTTATTTATGCTTTTACTCGCTTTCAGCAAAGTTTTATGCCAAATGCTACTTTAAAATGGTGTTGGCATGGAAAATGTTTTGACATGGAAAATGCCATTGATAAGGAATTACTTAAATATTGCTAAAATTTCTTGGATGTCATGATTTGGAAGTTATCTTAGACACTAACAGTGAAATACCTATTCTGGTAGATAATACCAAGCCAGGAAGACTTCAGGGATGGGATCAGTGATGTCTTGTGTGTCTATAAACTGAGACTTTGTCTGGCCTGGTGAAGCTAATCACAAGAAGGATGGATGCTAAATGATGAAGAGGTTATTTTTATTTTTGTTTTTATTTGTCAGAAGTCACAAAAGCAATCTATTAAGGAATAAAGGGGGTGCAATCTAGAAAATAAATAAGAAATAAAAAATATTTTGAAATCTCAAATAAGGCAAAACTTTAGAGAAGAAAACAAAAGGTAGGGATAAATGAGAACTTTTAAAAATTAATATAACACAGTATTTACTTTTCCTGATTCCTCATTTGTCATTTAACTGTACCACATTGTTCTGTGTATATATAAGTTTTATTTCCCCAAAAGGATTTCCTTGAGGACAGGGACAAATTGTAATATTTCTTTAGTCTCTCTGATGACTGCCTTCATGGTATATGCTCAGTGAAAGCCACATTCATCCAAATATAGACTGTGCTTTCCCCCAAATCTAGCTTATATAAAACCTTAGTGTGAACTGTAATTATGTTCTTAGTAAAAGAACAACAAAAGTGATGAAGATAAAGAATGAAATGATGATAAAATGAATAAAACATCTTCATTTGAATTTAAAAAACTATAAAAATATCTTTCCCAAGTAAATATATTTTAACATGGTAATTTCTTGCAATTGTTATTTGTATATTTTAATATGTTTTCTCTTTCAATAGGATCAACTTTTAGCAATGTACTCTGTATTTGATGGCAGCCTATATTCAGGCCAATATGGTACTTGTTGAATGAATGAATTAAATGAAAGCAGTGAGGTGCCCCCTGAAACCCTCCCTCCCTTTACCAGCCAGGGATCTATGCTGGGCATAGTCTTATTTTCATTTTTATAAATGATCTGGAGGAGGGAGTGAAACTTCCACATTTGCAGATGACACTGAGCTGTGCAGAGTAGGGAAATGCCAAGTTGATGGTGATAAAACCACCAGGAGATCTCACAATGCTGTGTGAGTGGGCAGAGAAGTGGCAGATGATGGGCTTCAATGTGGGCAAGTGCTAGCTACTGAATTTAGGGGAAAAATAATCCAAAGTATACTTTTCATCTGATGGGTTCCATGTTCTTAGAGACAGTCCAGGAAAGGAATTTAGGAGCCATCAATGTACACTATGACCTGAAACTCTTAGCTCCATGTGCTGCTCTACCAAAAAAAGTTTGAATTTTTTCGTATTTTTGGCAATTTCTTATACTTCTCTTCACTTCCATATATCCTATTCATTCTTCAAGACCTAGTTCAATACTCACTGTTCATCTTTGCCCTCCCTTCCATGAAGTCTTCCTTGAATATTATTGGCCCATAGGTAAATCACGTCTCTGATTTCCTAGAATATTTCTGTTGATGTAGTACCCTCCAGTTTAGCATTTCATATCTCACTAGTAAGTTTATTGAGGCAGCAGCAATGGTGGGCTAGAAAGAGCTCTAAATTGGGTAAGAGCCATGAATTTGGTTCTTATTTTTTCAACTTGTTATCTGTGTGACCATGGGAAAGTTATTTTCCCATGTTGAAATCTGTTTTTATTTTCCATCTAGAATGAAGAAGTTGATCTAATCAGTCTCCAAAATCCTTTCCAAGTTGTTATGATCCTATTTTGCCACTTGACTATGGGATCTAAGTCTCACTCATTTACCTCCTTGGACATACGTTTGTCTGTAATATTAGCATAGTTTTTAGGGTTTTAAAATTAGTTAGAAGATTGGATAAACTGGTTCCTGGGGAGGAGATGTAGCTTAGGTCATAGAAACAGAGCAAGATAGATTTAGAACTGGAAGATTCTCAGAGGCTAGTTGGTTTCTTAGATTTATTATCCCTAGATAAGGGACTTAGGCCTAGAGAAATTAAATGGTCTGTCCAATTTCATTCAGAGCTAGAATTTGGCCTGGCAAGGCTAGGCCATCTGATTTGAAACACAGGATGCTTTTAAATATATCACACTACTTCCTCCACAGATTTGAAGTAGGAGGTTCCTCAATGATAATCTAACTACTTTTGATATTATGCAGTGATAAACACATTATCCCAAGTATAGAGATTGAAGCGGGGCACATGGAAAGAATGGGGGTCAGTCTTTGATCAATGGAGTCACTAGTCAAGATACGCAGAAGGAAAACTGAATCATTAAATATGCAAACATGGAGGAACTTTCATCTGGAGTTTGGAGGGACCATGAGCATGAGTAGGACTGTGAGAATGGATGCCACTGACATGGGTAAACTACATTAGAGATTGGTCTTCTAGGAGTGGTATTTAAGGAGAATTGAGGAACAATGGCTTCTGGCCTGCTTGCATCAACAGATTTAGAAGAGAGTAGAGGTGAGGTGATACCTCATTGTTGTTTTAATTTGCATTCCTCTAATCAATAGATATTTGGAGCATTTTTTCATATGATGACATATAACTTTAATTTGTTCATTTGAAAACTGCTCATATCCTTTGACCACTTATCAATTGGGGAATGACTTGTGATCTTGTAAATTTGATGCAATTCTCTATATATTTTAGAAATGAGACCTTTATCAGAACCATGGTTGTGAAGATTGTTTCTCAGGTTTCTGCTTTCCTTTTAATTTTAGCAGCATTGATTTTATTAGTGCAAAACCTTTTTAATTTAATATAGCCAAAAGCATTCATTTTTTCAGTTTATAATGTGCTCTAATTTTGGGGGGGTCATAAATTTATCCCTTTTCCATAGATCAGATAGAGTATTTTTTGGTCTATTAATTTATCTATTGTATCACTCTTTATGATTAAATCCTGTACCCATTTGGACATTATTTTGGTATAGGGTATGAGATGTGGATCTATGCCTACTTTTGCCATACTATTTTCTTGTTTTTCCCAACAATTTTTGTCAAATAGTGAGTTCTTAACTTCATGTCTTTGGGTTTGTCAAATAGGAGATTGCTGTAGTCATTTATTGCAGTTTCTTTTGAACCTATCCTAATCCACTGATGTATTACTCTATTTCTTAACCAGTACTAGGCAGTTTGATGACTGCACTTTATAGTATAGTTTTTTCCCATTACATTTTTTTCATCAGTTCCCTTGCTATTCCTGCCTTTTTTGTTGTTCCAAATGAATTTTGCTACAATATTTTCTAGCTCAGTAAAGTATTTACTTGGAAGTTTGATTGGTATGGCACTGAATAAGTAATTTAATTTGGGTAGAATTGTCATTTTTATTATATTAACTTGACCTATGCATAGCATTTGACATTTTTCCAATTATTTAGAAACTGACTTTATTTGGGTGAGGAGTGCTTTATAATTGTGTTCATGGGTTTGTCTTGGAAGGTAGATTTCCAAGTATTTAATATTGTCTACAGTTATTTTAAATGGAATTTCTCTTTCTATATCTTGCTTTTGGGCTTTGTTGTACATATATAGAAATGCTGATGATTTTTATGGGTTTATTTTATATCCTTCCACTTTACTGGATTTGTTAATTGTTTCAAGGAGTATTTTAGATGATTTTCTTGGGTTACCTATGTACACTATCATATCATCTGCAAAGAGTGAAAGTTTTGCTTCCTCATTTCCAAATCTGATGCCTTCTATTTCTTTTTCTTCTCTTATTGATATTGCTAGCATTTCTAAATACTATATTGTTTAATACTAATTAATTAATATTAATATTAATTAGTGTTTAGTAATGGTGAAAATGGGCATCCTTGTTTCACCCCTGATTTTATTGGAAATATTCTGAGTTTATTCCCATTAAATATATTTGTTGATGTTTTAGATAAATACTTTTCATTATTTTAAGGAAAACTCTATTTATTCCTAAACTTTCTAGTGTTTTTAATAGAAATGGATATTGCATTTTCTCAAAGGTTTGTTCAGCATCTGTTGAAATAATCATATGATTTCTGTTGGCTTTGTTTGATATGTTTAATTATGCTGAGTGTTTTCCTAATGTTGAACCATCCCTGCCTGCCTGGTATAAATCCAACCTGATCATGGTGTAAGAGCTTGCTGTAGTCTCATTGTTAAAATTTTATTTAAGATTTTTGCATCAATATTCATTAGGGAGATGGGTCTATAATTTTTTTTTGCCTGTTTTGGCTCTTCCTGGCTTAGGTATCAACACCATGTTGGTATCATAAAAGGAGTTTGGCAAAACTCCTTCCTCTCCTATTTTTAAAAATAGTTTGTGTAGAATAGGAATTAGTTGTTCCTTAAATGTTTAGTTGAATTCATTTGTAAATCCATCTGAACCTGGAGACTTTTTCTTAGGGAGTTTATTGATGTTTCCTCAATTTCTTTTTCTGAAATGGGGTTATATAAGTAATTTATTTCCTCATCCGTTAATCTGGGCAGTTTGTATTTTTGTAAATATTCATCCATTTCACTCAAGTTATCCAATTTATTGGCATACAAGTTAGCAAAGTAGCTCTGGAATTATCCCTTTAATTTTCTCCTCATTGGTGGTTACTTCACCCTTTTCATTTTTGATACTGGTAATTTCATGATCTTCTTTCCTTTTTTATAAATCAGATTAACTAAAAGTTTGTCTATTTTATTGGGTTTTTTTTTTCCATAAAACCAATTCTTAGCTTTATTTATGAGATCAATGATTTTCTTGCTTTCAGTTTTATTAATCTCTCCTTTGATTTTTCAGAATTGCTAATTTGGTAACTTAATTGGGGATGTTTAATTTATTCATTTTCTAGCTTTTTTCATTGCACACTCAATTCATTGATCTCCTTTTTCCCTATTTTATTCACATAGGCATATAGAGATATAAAGTTTCCCCTCAAAACTGCCTTGACTGCATCACATAAATTTTGGTATGATGTCTCATTATCATTTTCTTGTATGTAATTATTGATTATTTCTATGATATGCTGTTTGATCCATCTATTATTTAAGATAAAGTTATTTAATTTCCAATTAGTTCTTGGTTTATCTTTCCCTGACCTTTTATTACATGTAACTTTTAATGCATCATGATCTGAGAAGTATGTATTTATTATTTCTGCCTTTCTGCATTTGATTATAAGGTTTTTGTGCCCTACTGTATGGTCAATTTTGGTGAAGGTGCCATGTACTGCCAAGAAAAAGGTATATTCTTTTCTATCCCTGCTAAATTTTCTCCAGAGGTCTATCATAATTAAGTTTTCTAAGACTTCATTCACCTTCTTAATTTCCTTCTTGTTTATTTCTTTTTGTTAGATTAATCTAGTTCTGAGAGAGGGATAGTGAAGTCTCCCATTATTTAAATTTTGCTATCTGTGTCTCTTTGTAATTCACTCAACTTTTCCTCTAGAAATCTGGAAGTTATACCACTAGGTGCATACATGTTTAGTAATGATATAGCTTTATTACCAGTGGTGCCTTTTAAGAAGTTATAGTTTCCTTCCTTATCCCTTTTAATGAGATTGGAACTTAATAATTGTCTGGCTGTGTGACCTTGGGCAAGTCACACTTAACCTATTGCCTTAAATAAAAAGTAAAAAAAATCACAAATTGTTTACTTGATTGCTTGATAAGCAGCATTGGCTCTAATTGGATCAAATTATAATTATAATTATTTTTTACCTTACCCCCTTTACAAATATCTTTCAAGTATACACAACCCTCCTCAGGAGCCAAAGTATCATTCAAAGTCATATCATTTCTTAAACTATTTATGCCCCTTCCCCTAGGCCTATTTTCTTTCACACTTTACTCCCCCCCCCTTCCACCCAGGGTACTTAACCCCTTGTTAAGTGAAGCACCCATCAAGTCAAACCCTGATCTAATTAACTGTAAGAATCTTTTTGTTTTAGGTTTGTTTGTTTTTTTTGGCAAGGCAAATGGGATTAAGTGGCTTGCCCAAGGCCACACAGCTAGATAATTATTAAATGTCTGAGACCGGATTTGAACCCAGGTATTCCTGAATCCAGTGCTTTATCCACTTGCCACCTAGCCGCCCCCAACTGTAAGAATCTTAAAGATCTCTAAGGAGGCTCTAGAAGTCTCACCTGAGAACTTTACAAATGATTTTAGGTTACAGAGACACCGACTCTGGATCTCACAGTTTATGATAATTAAAGCACTCCAAGTACTGTGAGGTTCTTAGAACTTTATAAATGATTGTAAATCATTGATTCAGGTCCTCACAGTTTATGATACCCTCATTAGATAAGGTGTTAAGTACTGTGTGATTAAAGTAAGTCAAAGGATGATGAGACACTTAAGTTTAAAATTAACACCCCTGCTTTTCTTTAGGTTTTTTTTTGTTTCAAACATAGTGATATGATCTTGGACTTCTACAGTGGAGAGATAAGATCCAATTATACCCATATTCTTTAGGTTCATTCTTTTCAATTACATTCTACTCTCCAATTATCCTTCTAGTTCTAAAGAATTAGAAGTGCTATATCTTCCCTTTTAGGGTTGTATAACAATGTGATAATCTTGACCAACATTTGTTTTTTTTTCCTTCCCCTTTTCATTTACCTTTTTTTTTTTAATGGAACTCTTGAGTTGTATATTTGGCAATTGAAGTCTCTGTTCAGTTCTGGTCTTTTCCAGGTTCTTTTCTTGATTCAGGCTTTCTAGTAGTCTGATGATTTGCAGATTGTCTCTTCTGGATCTATTTTCCAGGTCATTCATTTTCCCTAAAAGCTACTTTACATTTTTTCCAGGTCTTTCAGCCTTTTTATTTTGTTTGGTGGAATCTTGTAGTCTTGTAGATTCATTGATTTCTATTTGTTCAGTTCTAATTTTTAGGGTTCATTTTCTTCAATTAGCTTCTGTATTTCCTTTTCCAGTTGGTTATTTTTACTTTTTTTTTGTATTTTTTTTCTTGTTGTAAGGCAATGGGGTTAAGTGACTTGCCCAAGGGTCACACAGTTAGGTAATTATTGAGTGTATGAGGTCAGATTTGAACTCAGGTTCTCCTGACTCCAGGGCTGGTACTCTATCCACTGTCCTACCTAGGTGCCCCTTATTTTTACTTTTAACAGAGTTCATTTCTTTGGTCAATTTTACATAATTTTCCTGCATGACTTTCATTTCTTTTTTCAATTTTTCTTCTTTCTCTCTTATTTGGTTTTTAAATTCACACCTATTAGTTTAGCCAAGATGAGAAAAAAGGAAGATGATCAATATAGGCAAAGTTGTGAGAAGACTGGGACATTGATGCAAGTGGAGTTGTGAATGAATCCAACCTTTCTGGAGAGCAATATGGAACTATGCCCAAAGATCATTAAATTGTTCATACCCTTTGACCCAGCAATTCAGACTCCAAGAAATTATAAAAAAAATGGAAAAGTCCTACATGTTCCAAAATATTCATAGCAGCTCTTTTTGAAGTGGCAAAGAATTGGAAATTGAGGGGATGCCCATCAATTGGGGAATGACTAAATAATTTATGTTACATGAATACTATGAATACTATTGTTCTATACGAAACCATAAAGGGTTGGACTCTAGAGAAACTTGGAATGACTTATGGGATCTGATGCTGAGCAAAGGGAGTAGAACCAAGAGAACAAGGTACACATCAACAACAACATTAGGAGATGAACAACCTTGATGGATGCAACTTCTCTCAGCAGTCCAGAGAGATAGGACAACTGTATTTGACTGGATATAGACTATATTATCCCTAACCAGAGGAAGAAAACAAAACAAAATACACAGAAAAAACCCCAACTCTTCCAAATCTATTGAACACTTTATAAAAATTATCTCTTGCACATCTCTTTCCCTTAATCCTAATTCATCATGTCAAAAATTACTAATTTGTAAACATGTATGTAAAATGCTAATTTGACTGTTCCCTGCTGAGGGAAGGGGGGGTGGGAAGAGAGGGTGGAGGGAAATTTTGTAACTTAGAAATATGCATGTACATATAGATGTATATATATATATATATATATATATATATATATATATATATATATATATACCTATATATATTTAAAAAAGAGAGTAGAATTTTATTTTCTGACTACTAAAGTATATAGCCAAGAAAGTATATGGGCTTTTCATAACCAATGAGTTAGTTTCCAAAACTTTTTTTGCAGAAGCCACATAAGCTCAATTTATATAAGGATTTTTAAGGTTTTAGGATTTTTTTTTTTTTTTGGATAATGGATCCCTTTGGGAGTCTGATGAAACTTATAGACCTATTCTAAGAATTAAGTTTTTTAAACATATAAGACAAAATAGGTAAGATGAGAAAAAACTAATTAAATAAAGATATTTTATCACAATATATAATTACATTAAAGATGTACAGACCCAAGGTAAGAATTCATGATATCTTGTCCATGTTATCTTCAACTCTCATGACCAGAATGGGAAGGAAATCTTGGGAGTCATCTTAGTTGTTTTATCTGTACTAACTACTACTGGGGGTTGTTATGAAGACCAAGGAAGCTAATGTATATAAGAATGCGCTTTGATGACCTCTTTTCTGGTGCCAAGGAATTGGTAGTTGAGAGGATGTTCATCAGTTAGGGAATGACTAAACAAATTGTGATATGTGATTATAATGGAATGCTATTGTGCTATAAGAAATGGTGAACAAGATGCTCTCAGAAAAACCTGGAAAGACTTATATGAGTTGAGGCAATGTGATATGTACTAGGTACAAAATAACAGCAATATTGTTGGATGATCGACTGTGAATGACTTACTTTTCTCAGTAATATTGTGATCCTATAGAACTCTGAAGGACTTTTGATAAAGAATCCTATCCTTCTCCAGAGATGGTGTCTGAAAGAGACTGAAGCATGCTATTTTTTTAAACTTTATTTTTCTTGAGGTTTATTTTTGGGGGGGCATGGTCTATGTTTTCTTTCATAACATGATTTTTATGGAAATGTTTTGCATGATTTTATATTTATAACCTATAACAAATTGTTTGCTTTCTCAATGTGGAGTGGGGTGGGAAGAATGGAAAGAATTTGGAACTCAAAGTTTTAAAAGCTAATGCTTGAAATTGTTTTTACATGTTACCAGTGAAAAATAAATTTTTAAAAAGTGGGCTCAGTCAATCATTAAGAAACATTTATTAAAGTGTTTACCATGTACTAAGCACTATGTTAAATGCTAAATATAAATTCAAGCAAGAAGATAGTCCATTTTCAAGGAGCTAGCTTTCTAATGGAGAAAGAAAATACAAAAAGGAATCTGTAAAGTTGGCCACAACGCTCTTCTACCATGCTATTATTGTTGCTTTTGTTATTTGAACCACATGAAATTTTGTGCCTACTGGGTTTAGTGAGCTGCAATTTAGAGTTTTGGAGATGTTACATTGTATAAGAATAATCATCTTGGATCAGGGTTATCTGGGTTCAAGTCCAACCTCTGACATGAATTAGTTGAATGACCCTGAGAAAGTCATTTATTCCTCTCAAAGCCCCTGGTATCTCTTTAATGCTTTTCATATTGGAACCTAGACATAAGACCTTTCATTCCCCTTCTACTGAAATACATAGCTACTTCAATCTAGAATTCTACATATAAGAGTTGTCCCTGTAGCTCATGGAGATATATCAAAGAGCTCCTGAAATAATTTCATGTGTCTATATTTGCACTGATATTTGAAGATCCCAACAAAGGAAAATGGAAAATCTTAATGAGCCAGTCCACAAGAATTTGGACTGGTCTACTCTTTTTTTTTTTTTTTTTTTTTAGATTTTTCAAGGCAGTGGGGTTAAGTGGCTTGCCCAAGGCCACATGGCTAGGTAATTAATTATTAAGTGTCTGAGGTTGCATTTGAACTCAGGTATGCCTGATTCCAGGGCCAGTGCTCTATCCACTGCACCACCTAACCACCTCTGGACTGGTCTACTCTTGACTCAGCACAGTTAGATGCTGAAAAGGAGATGACACAAGTTTACAATCTGGTTGGGAAAATAAGGACAGTTTACATTTTCAGAGTACTTTATAATCCCTAAATCCTTTCCCTCAAACAAGGTGAGTAGAAAAGTATTGTTTTCCCATATTGTTTTAATCTAGTTTTCTAATTAATTTGGTATAACATGTTCTCCCATCAAGGAAAATTCCTTTCTCAAGGCAGATTAGCAAGTACTTTGCAATTTATAGATTAGAGAGCTTCTTGGGGTCAAGAGAGGCTAAGAGGTTTATACTCAGAAAGTGGAAGAATTTTGTTTTGGTCCCTTAGCTTTATTTAAATTTCTCTATCTACTCTATTAGGATGCAACATACACCATTCAATCAACCAACCAATCAATCAACAAGCCTTTGTTAAGCACAATTATGTGCCAAACTCTGTCCTAGGTGCTAAAGAAATAGACAAAAATGAAACTGTCCCAAACCTCAGGGAACTCAAAGGCTGCCTGAGGAGGCATCACATTCTGATTTATATACATATAGGTATATGTGTGTGTGTGTGTGTGTGTGTGTGTGTGTGTGTTTGTGTGTGTGTGTAAATGTAAACTATATCAATATTTGTATAAACGATATATATTTATACTTATATATGCCCATTGCATTATAAATACAAATAAAAAATGAAATGTTTTGAGAAAAGTGTTCAACTGATTGTAACTACATTAGAAATTCAAAAATGGGAAAGATGGTATTGAAGTAGGAAGGGAAGACTTTTTAGAGAAGAAGATTTGATCTGGCATTTTTGAAGGATGGATATGGAGTCTGATGAAATATATATATATATATATACATATATATATATGTGTATATATATATATATATATATATATATATATATATATATATAGCCTGAGAACATAGTCACTTTTGGAGGCTCTATCACCTTGTTGGCAGCAAGATATTGAACTTTTGAAACATGATAACTCATAGACCATTTATGAAAGTTCAGTGGATTGTGGTCTATGTTTGGTAGAGGCAGTATGGATATGGATGAAATCACCCTTTCTTGAAAAACTGAAGATTTAGAGAAATGATAAAGAAGGTCATCTCTCTCAATACTCTCCAGGTGATGAAAACAAAGTCAGCATGTATGTGCCTATAATGGAAAGTTGATAAGCCTGATTAGATGAATGGGGCATATTTGGAAATAGTGGGGGGAAAAGTTGACTAGGTGGGAGTGTTAGAATGGATTATGGAAGGTTTGAAAGTAAGGCAAAGAATCTTAGGAAGGCAGTATTTGTAAAGTCAAAGTGGTATAGATAACAGAGACCTGTGTTTAAGTCCTTACCTTATCATTTATTAACTATATAAGTTTAGTCAAGTCACCTCCTTTCTCTAGTATGCAGATCCCCTTCTTTAGAATAGGAGAATTGGTTTTCCATGATCTCTAAGGTCCCTTTCAACTCTAACAGTCTATGTTCTATGTACTGTGGTCCCTCTGAACTCAAATTATATGACTAAAATTGTATACTTAATACATGTTTTTAAATGAATTTAATATTCTATGTTCTAAATTCTCTTAAAACTGGAAAAGGAAATGGTAAACAACTTGTTTCTTTGCCAAGAAATCCCCAAATGAGGTCACAAAGAGTTGGACAAGACTAAAAATGACTGAACAAAAAGAAATTCCTTCATAATTACAACATTCTATGTTATATGGTACCTTTTAATACTAACATTCTATGTTCTAAAGTTTGAATAAAAGCTAAGCTCTTAGCTTTAATATTCTATTGTATGTTCTCAGATGCCTTTCATTCAAATATCCTGTTTTAGTTTCTAAGGAGACTCTTAGCTCTAATATTCCATTGCTCTATGATCCTTTCTTATTCTAACATCAAAGTTCTAGGTTCAAGGGATTTTTTAGGTCTAATATTTTAATTTTCTAATGTTCTAATATCCCATGAGTTTCTGTGACTTGAAATAGCAGGAATTGGGGGGATTATGGAAGGATATTTAATAGGAGTGATATGATAAAAGTACCTCTTTAAGGAAAGTGAATTTGGCAACAGCATTTAGGATGGATATAGGAGGACCAGTCAGAAGATTTTGGAAATAGTTCAGGTATTAAGAATTCAGTATATGAACTATAGTGGTGGCAGTGAAGGAGTAAGAGACAGGAATAATACAAAAAAGAGAATAAGGAGAGTAAGAGAGAAAAGGAGTAGTGTCTTAAAGACTTTATCAAAAGTTGTTATAATAGAACATAGTAGGCATAGGGAATGAAGGAGAGGGAAGAATAAAAACATCTCCAAGGTTTCTAAATAGGAAAAAATGACTTCACTGGGAGAAATTAAGTAGTAAGGGGAGCCAGATAGCAGAGAGAAATGATTAGTTAATATGTTAATTTTTTTATATGTTGTATCTTAGGAAATGTGAGATATACATGTATAACAGTAACTAAATAATCATAGTTGAATTTCTTTCAACATGTTAAAGCTCACAGAAAATTTTCCTCACAATTTCTATGGAAAGTAGGGAGTGAAAAAAATAGTTTCTCCCAGGGTGGAAACTGAGATTCAGAGAAGTTTAATGACTTGTTTAGGATCACATTTAGGAAGAAAGTGATAGAACCAGGATTTGAACATAGTTCTTCTAACTTGAAGGATAGTGCTTTTTCTATTATGTTGGGTTGTATTCCCCTGATGTAGATATGTAATATAGAGCTAGCATTATAGGACTGGAGAATAAATAAAGGTTGTGACTGGAGAGATAACAGGAGATGAATTTTCTGAGGGGAGTGTGGATAGTGAAGAGCAAAAGTCCATGTAAAGATGACTGTGAGGAAAACTCAGAGGATGGAAAGAAGGGGAATGGTCAAAATGGAAGGAACAGACCATGAAAAAAAAACACTTCCAAGGGGATCATGTATGTGCATGTATGTATGTGTGTCTGTGTAGTAGCAGCAGCAGCAGCAGTAGTAATAGTGGTAGTGGTAGTGGTAGTATTAGTAGTAAGAGGCACAAGATAAGTGTAAAATTTGTTGAATGCCACAGAAAGAACAAGGAGGTGTTTGGCCAAAATTTGGGAGCAGCTAGGTAGTGCAGTGGATATTGCACTGACCCTGGAGTCAGGAGGACCTCAGAGTCAGAGTCACATCCAACCTCAGACACTTAATAATTTCCTAGCTGTGTGACCTTGGGCAAGTCACTTAACTCCATTGCCTTAAATAAATAAAAAAATTTAAACTTGGACAAAATTTGGAGAGAATTTCTCTATAGTGATAGGGATAGAAGCCAGATATTCAAGGGATTATTATGAGAGTGTGTGCATTCAGGGCAGGGACATATTATGGAGATATTTGATGGTGAAATGAAGGTGAAGAATGCAAGGGTAGGAAGTATATATATATATATATATATATATATACACATACACACACACACACACACACACACACACACACACATATATATATACATATATTCAAAAATAGGGAACCTGTTTGTTGGTGGAAAGGATAGGTATCATGTATCATGGAGAAAACATGAAAATGCTGGAAATGGAGGGAATATTTGTGGGAACAATTTTTTCTGTTGAGATAGGAGGAAGTCTAGAATATAGGTGAAACATGATTTTAGAGAAGGAAATTTTTTTTGGTTTCTAGAAGGAACAAGAATCATGTGTTTATTATAATGTCAAGATGAAGGCATGTATATATGAACAAGTTTAAGAAAGATGCATTCTTACTTACCCTTTGTATTCTGTCTTCTAACCCTTAATTCAATTGAAACTACTCTCTCTCTGAGATTATAAGTGATTATTCAAATTAAAACACATTATCTCCTCCCCTCCAGCAAAAATACTCCATTCCTCCCAACTTCCCTGTTCCTATTAAAGGTTCCAACATTCTTACTTTGCCACAGTTTGACATTTAGGGGTCATTCTCAATTCTTCATTTGCAAAACGTCTGTCTCACCCCACCCTGAAATATCTAATAGGTTGCTATGTATTGTTGATCCTAGAGAAGTATTAGACTGACTACCAAACTGAAAGTCTACCAAGCTGTTGTGTTGACCTCATTGTTATATACCTATGAAACCTGGACAATCTACCAGCACCATGCTAGGAAACTGAATTGCTTCCATTTAATTTGTCTTAGCAAGATTCTGAAGATCACTTGGCAGGAGAAGATACTAGATACTGAAGTCCTTTCTTGAGCTAAACTGCCTGGAATTCCAACATTACTACAGAGAGTGCAACTATGATGGGTTGAACAAGTTGTTAGAATGCTTAGATGTATGCTTCCCAAAAAAACCTATTTTATGGAGAACTCACACAGGACAAGTGCTCACAAGGGGGTAAGAAGAAGCACTACTGAGACACCCTGAAGGTCTCATTGAAGAATTGATTATACAGCATGGAAGACACTGGCACAGGACAACCCACAATGGTGAGGGTCAGTGAGAGTCCTGCACACCATGAGGAAGGCAGAATTGAAACAGCTCAAAAGAAATGTGATTTACATAAGTTTGGTGTTCACATGAACTATTTGTGACCAACCTGTGGCAGAGCATTCCAAGCTCATATTAGTCTGATTAGCCCCAGTCAGACATGCTGTAATTTGTCATTTTGGTGATGTCATTTTGGTCTTCTTCAATGATGAAGGACAAGAACCAACCAACAAGTCATATATCTATTTCTTTCTCTCTACTCATGTGAAAGCTATACTAGTCTAGGCCCTCATTGCTTTTGGTCTACACCATTGCAATAGTTTTTTAATTGATGACCCTAAATTCAGTCTGTCCTCTAACCAAAGAATTATTCTAAGAGCTGCCAAATTGACAATCCCGAAGCACAGGTCTAATCATGTTATGATCCCGTTGCAGAAGTTTCAATGGCTCCCTATTGCCTCTAAGACAAAAAAAAAACCAAATAAACTTTTCTGTCTGGCAAAATCTCTTAATAATCTGATTATGACCTATTTTCTGGTCCGATTGCAAATAATTTCTTTTTTTAGCACACAACACTCAGCTAAGCTGACTTTCTGTTTCTCATACATGCCATTCCATTGCACAACTTTCTGGAATTCATTAAATTGTCTTCCTCTTTACTCTCCTTTCCTAAGATTCCTGGGTCACTTCAAAACTAAGCTCAAATGCCATATCTTTCAAAAAGAGGCCTTTTCATATTCTTTCAGTTCTTTCCCAAATAGCTATATAATTCTTTTGTAAATAGTTTGCATTTATTTTTCAGTAATCTTGCAGTATCCTTTCAAGAAAATGTAAGATTCTTGAGGGCAAGGACTGCCTCACTTTTATATTTGTATAAACTTCAGCAGTTTAAGTAGTGCCTGGAACATAGTAGGTGATTAACAAATGTTTGTTGATGGGTTGATTAATTACTTCATCCTTCATGACCTCTCCAAAGCATTCCTTTCTGAAGACTCTCTTGGTTCTTCTCCTGTTTCTTTGACCACTCCTTCTTAATCTCTTTAATTTGATTATCTTCCTTAAATTTGGTATTAAATTTTCTATCTCCAGAATAATTCACAGTACATTGCCCCCATGTCAGAATGTATTCTTGCTATATACCTCTACTGCTTTAAATTCCTATCTTCCTTCAAAATTCAGCTCCTATATGGTTAGCTCCTTTTGGTTAGCCTTTCCTAATCCCTCTAATTGTGAGGGATATCTTTCTTCTCAATAACCATACTATACTTGTGTATTTATATTTTTATAGTGTTGGACAAGTCATTTGACCTCTGTTGACCTCAGTTTACCTAACTGTAAAATGAGGGGGGGTTAGATCATATGACTTTGGTAAATAATTTTCAAATTATTTTTCTTTATAATCTTAACCTAATAAAATAGGTAAGATTAGTCTTAAGTCTCTCTCTCTCTCTCTCTTTTTGGCTGAACAGAAAGGATAATTCAGAAACTTGACTGTGGAAAAGACAAATGATGAAGGCTTCCTGAGTCAGAACCCTTGAGAATTTGATACATTCTTGTTCATATATAATTCAGTGTATTCCAGTGCTTAACATAGTGCCTGCCACAGTGTTGTTGTTTGCCCTTCATTTTTGGAGAGGATCAATGACATCCCAGAGTGATGATGATTTGCATGTCAATTGTCTTTCAATGAGGCAGAGATGCACAAAATCATTAGGCTTAATCTTTTTTACTATCATCACAGTCTAGTGAGAAGACAAAAGTCAAGATGACTAGTGATAGGCCAGGATACAATGAATGACATTGGTTTCTTTGATATCTTAACAGTAGCTGTTTCAGCTGCCTTCACTGCCAATAGAACAAGTTATTCTCATCCACCATTATGCCAATGGAAATCTTCACAAGACTGCCAAGATGGTTTTATTGGAACATGGCCATTTTTTTGTATTACAGCTTCTTGGAGCTATAGGTGAGAGTTGAGAACCAATAGACACCAAACGTGGATGAGCAGCCCTACAAAGGGTCTGGTAAACCCTCACACTAGAAATGCAGTTCTTTTTGTATATCCTACCCAAGGCACAAAACTTACTTATTAAATACTTGTTGAAGATGATAATGGAGAACTTGATAAAGTTATTCCTTTGCCCAACTCACCACTCCCATCACACACAAAGATGGAAATCATAAGGACTAATCAACCAACTTTCACATCCTTACATATCTATGCAGTGGGAAGGTACTAAAAACATCCTTCAAGACTTCAAAAGATTTGAGACTTTATCTGTATGATCATTCTCTTCCCTGATATAGATTGTAACTCTTCTACCCCCTTAGAAAATGGTTTTAATGAGTTGATATGGTCAAAAAAATGTCCAACATATGCTGGTGAATTTTCTGTTGATGAACCTCTCTAAACATTTGCAACATACATACTCAAAGCCTTTCTAGCTTGGTAAAATCTAAATTCACTGCCCTACTCAAAAGTTTTTAATAGCTTCCTATTGCTTATTGGATAATTATAATTCCTGTAGCCTGACATTTAAGGTTGCCCCACCATCTGATTTCACCTTATATTTTTCAGCCTTATTTTGCATTACTGCCCTTCATGAATTCTAATTGTTTTCCTGAACTCAACATGCACTTTTCTATTATTCCACAATATTCAAATACATTTTCCATGTATGAAATAAAATTTGTTCTCCTTTCCTTCTTTTAGAAACCTCTTTTCCTTCAAAGTTCAGCTCAGATGTAACCCTCTCCATGGAATCTTTTCTAGTTCCCCATATTTATTACCTCAGCTAAGTGTACTTTCTTCCTCCTCAGTTTTCTTGGGTCTCTCCTTTGTCCTAATAATTCTTTACCTTATATTCTACTTGACTGAGGACTGGCACTATTTTTTATGTTTATATCTCTAATGTCTTTCACATTGATTTGCATATAGTAAACACCTAGTAAGGCTATTAAGTGAATTGAATTTTTAGGACCTGCTGGAACTCACAATCTATCAAACTACCCTTTAAGAGGCTAGGTTACTTCCATACTATAGTGAGCCAAATAAATGGGTAGGCATGGCTTGGGGAGTTGGAAGCAAGCATAAGAATATACTATCATCAGCTTATGTTTCTTTCCTGAAAGCTTAGAAGTAACCAATAGCAATAATGTCCTGGTGTTGTGAATTGATTTAAACTCTTGCTCTGTTCACATGAGGCAATTTATTGCTGAGAAATATTAATTTTGATACATAATTGCAGTGCCTATTTCTGTGAGTCTGTGTTTTCCTTGGAATCTGAAGATTTTAATATTTTCCAAGTGGGGAAGAGATCTTTGGTAGATGAATCTCTTTTTTTGGGGAAATAGTCATGTTGATCTGGTAGCAACTTGGTAGATAAATTTCAGATATGGAGTCAGCAGGCCACAGATTAGAATAATTTAACTCTTGCCTAAGACTATAGCTTTGAGACCCCTCTTACTCTTCTATAAGCACCTCACTTGGGGGAGAAACAAGTGCTTTTACAGATAGGCCATAGCTGTGCTATTTCACCAGCTAACTAACTGACTAAAGGGGAAATACTTTGAGGCTTGAGAAATTCAACTAGTGGCATTGTTAAATCCAGAGATATGTTCAAGGTTCCAGTCTATTCCAGTTCAGCTACCAGGGAAGAGAAGCTCATATAGGGCTAGGGAATCAATGGAATAGGCAGGAACTTGTGCTTTCTGCCCAAGTTTCATGCTCTGCTCTTGTCGGATAGGCACCAAATTTTTTCTTGGCGCAAGGGAGAGGAGAAATAACTCCTTGTCTTTTTCTCTCAGAAACTCCAGAAAGAAGTTTGTGAATGCATGAGTCTTCATTTTGAGGATTAAATCCTCATAGAGAACTAAGATTGTCGAGTTATATGATATAACAATTAGAAGAGACCTTAGAGATCATTGAGTCTAACTTCCCCATAAAATGAGGAAAATGGAGTTCCCAGATGGAAAGCCTTGAGCAAAGTAAAACTCTTAGCTGTATTAGAGCCAAAATACATAGATTCATAGATTTTCAATCTGAGAGGAACTTTTGAAATCCTTTTGTTCATTGTACAGATGAGTAAACTATTACTTCAAAACAAGAAGGATATGAGTCAAGTAAGTTAACTTGTCCAAGATAAATTAATATCAGAGTTGGAATTTAAATTCAGGTCTCTTGACTCTATATTCAACTATCTCTCTATAGCTTGGTTTCTCACTGTTCAGTTTTTCCTGTTCAAACATGGAAACTTTTAATTTTATTTTGCTTTTTATCTGAGGCTGTTAGTGAAAGAATGGAATTTTGTTTGGTCCCCACTGGCCTAGAGATAAATCAACCTTTTTCAAATCCACGGTCAGATTATTGACTTGAGAGCTACTTGTGTGAGATTTTAATTCATTGTGTGATAACTGTAGGCTTTCTCTTTCCCATTTGTGAATTCCCCAAGACTGTTGTGAAGGCCAGGTGACAGAGTTTCATAAACACAATGTAACACTAGGAATATCACACCTCTTATATTCACTCTAATATTCACTCTTTTAGTGATAAGCCCTTCAAAGTGTCTGAGTTTTTAGCATCCCCAGAATGGGAGAGAGAGATTGAGTTTGGTTTCAAGATAGATGGAGGAGAAAAGGAGAAGAGATAAAGAGAGTAGAGGCTCAATTCAACCTAAAAAACATTTATTAAATATATATACTCTAGGTAGAGCTTGGGGAAGATGTAAGATTTAGTTAAGACACTTATATCTCCCCTCCAATGGGGACTGACATATATAACTAACAATAATATAAAATCAAAGAATATAAGAGAGGTACAAAATATTATATGAGAACTGAAAAGATAAAGATAATTTTCACTGAAGGACAGGGGACTAATCAGAGAAGCATTTGAACTGGTTCTTGAAGAATTGATAAAATTTCAACAAGTGGAAATTAATGGGAAATATGAAAGTAAAATCAAGAAGGCAGTAACATTCCTAAAATATATATCATGGAGTCAATGAATAGTCTCATTTGCATGAAATATAGAATATATGCACATGTTGTATGTCACCCCCACATTAGAATGTAAACTACCTGAAGATGGGAAAAGAGCAGAGTATTATTTGTTTGAAGAGATGTGAGACTGGGAGAGAAAGATATATGTGACAGATTGTAGAGGTCCATGAATTACAAAACAAAGTGTTTGAATTTGGTCAGTAGTTAGTAGGGAGGCATTACATATGTTTGAGTTGAGGAGAGATAAGCTAAACTTCACACTAAGAGGATGACTTTAGCAGCAGTAAGAAGAATGAGTTGAAGTAGGGAGAATCTAATAATAATAATAATAATAGTAATCATCTGGTGATAGGTAGGCTCACAGGAGTATATCTATAGAGCTGGAAGCATTCTCAGAGCTTTACAGATGAGGAAACTGAGACCCAGGTAAGTTAAATGACTTGCTCAAGGTCACAAAGTGGTGGTGGCAGTGGGATTAGAAAGGAGGGGATGTAATCTACAATAGAACTTGATTTTGTATGATGTGAATTGAAATGAGGGGGAGAGAAATGTCAAAGACAAAAATGAAGCTTTGGACAAGAGTGAATGTTGAATGACAGATATGAAGTCAAAAGGAGTGGGTTGGAAAACAAAGATAATGCTGAATTTTGGTCATGTTGGCCCTCAGGGGGAGGAGATTTTCTGTAGGAGACTGGAGAGAGATCTGGGCATTGGGAACATATGGTGACAACCCAAGGTCAGGCATTGCCCTGCTAAGAAAGGCTTCTTCCTACTTATTAATCTCATCTGCCTGGCATTACAAATCTTCCATAATCTGGTGCCATCCTGCCTAGCTACACTTAGCTTTCAGGAATCCTCTGTGCCTGTCAAAAATGAACCACTTAATATCCCTCCTCCCCCTCCTACCTTCATGTGTTTTCCTGCCTCTGTGTCTTAGTTAATACATGAAATATCATATCCTCCTTGTCCTCTTATCCACCTGTTTGAATTTTACTTTGAATCCCAGATTAAATGTCACCTTCTCTAAGAAGTCTTCCATAATTGCTTTCCAAATACCACCTCTTCGATCAAAAATAATTTTTCTTTCTTTGGACCCGCCCCCAAAGTATTTTGTACTACTCCTATTCACTTCACAAATCACAAAATGTTAGAGGTGGGAGAGACCTAAATGATTCCTAACTCTATCTTTTCACTTCACAGATGAAGGTCCAAGAAGAAGAAATATCTTGTTCTAGGCAGCTTCAGAGCCAGGATGGAAACCCAGCTCTTCTGAATTCAGATCTAGGATCTAAAAAGGCAGTAGGGGTAGATAGAGTACTGGGTATGAAGTAAAGAAGACCTGATTTTTAAATCCACTTCAGACTCTTATTAGCACAAATGAGTGACCAAATCTTTCTAAAACTCAGTTCCTTTATATACATCAGTAATACTTACCTCTTAGGTTATTTCAAGGATCAGATGAAATTAAGCATGAACATATTTTGTAAACCTTCAAGTTATGTAAATGTTAGCTATTCTTATTTTTTCTAATAGAAAGCAAGCTTGTTGAGGGTAGGAATTTGCATTTATAATTCTCTCTGATGTCTAAAATAGTACTTTGCTCACCATTTTTCTGCCTGCTCATTCTCCAAATTGTATTGTATTTGAACCCCCTACTATCACTAGTCTATGCATTCCATGAGGACAAAGATTGTGTTGCTTACACTTTTTATTTCCTCCCCATCTTCCCCCAAATCTAACAGTGCTATGCATATAGTAAATATTTAATAGATGTTTATTGATTGATACTGGACTATGAACCTCATCAGGGCAGGGACTCTATTTTCTTCATTTTTATTTTATTCCTTCAGGACCTAGAATAGTGTCCTCTACATGGCAGGGGCTTAGAAAATGTTTGACACAAGGAAAGAATAGAATGAATAGAATGCTATAGATCAATCAGCCAAGCAGAACTTGTTAGGTGGTTGGTAAGGAGCTCAGCTTCAGAGTACCAGAGGCCACAGAACCAGAAGACGACTTGATCAGCAAGGACAAGGAAGAAACAAAACACCTCCAATTCGATTGGTTACAACAAGGCAACATTTTTAATAACACAAGCGCTCATGACATTAGCCGTGTCAGTGCTTGGACATTCTTGATTTCTAGGCAATTTCTTGTAACATGTAACTATCAGGTTAATGATTCCCCCTGGGGTGGGACTCCCAAGTCACTGGGTCCGCAGAGGCTCAGTGTAGATGGATGATAGGGATATACACCTATTCACATGAATGGTGGAGCCCTCACCCAATCCATTTGAAATTCCTCTAGGTCCTTTCTGATGAAGGAGGAAAGAAGGCCAAGATCTTTCTAGCCAATGAAGAAAGAGGAGGGAACATCTGGTACTGAGAGACCCAGAAACTGATTGGCTTTCAGGCTGGGACCTCAGAAAGGGAAATTGTCTCAGAATGGAGGGCAGGGGAATAAAGACTGAGGAGGGGAGGGCTGAGACCCATTTGGTTTTATTCTTTATAAACAAGGGTTTCACTGGTAATACCATCACGGGGACTATGCCATGCAATCTGACAGACACCTCTGTACACTTCCCCCAAAGGCTGCACTGGACATGGGAAAGACTGGGCAGAGGGTAGAGGCCAAGGTCCACTCAGACAGGTGTGGTGCGCCTGTTGGCAGGATTATTGTGCAGTGACTCCTTGAACTCTTTGGGAATGGAGTTGTGGAGCTGTAAAAACGTATGGTCTCGATCGGAGTTGAGGAGGGTCCCCACTGTGACCTTGGAGGGATCCCGGGAGAGGGTGAACATGGAGATGTCAGTGGAAGGGATGGTGTGAAAGCCTTTGCTGATGGGGGACAGGTCTCGGGAGCAAGGTTCTGTGGACCGGGAGCTGGATCGCCTCCGGAACCTGTACCTGTAGGGGGGGAGGCGGGCAAAGGTGGATTTCTTCAGCAGCTCGGAATGTGACTTGGCACGGATCTGCCTGTGCTTCTCAATGTATATGTGCACAGCGATGACACCCACAATTTCGGCGATGATGAAAGATAAGGCTCCGAAGTAAAAGGACCAGCCGTAGGAGTAACTTTTTTTGGAGTCACTTTGGCCAGGGTCTCCAGCATTTGCTGAGATATAAACTATAATCCCGATGATGTTACTTAACCCTAAGAAAAGGGAACAAAAAAATGCATCTTTTTATAGGAAACAGACAGGCCTTTGTTAAACTTAAACTTTATAGTGTGTTGCGAGAAGGACTAGAGACCTATGAACTGCTACTACTAAATTACAGATGCTTCTGTAAATCCTTGTAAGGTCTGCCTCATGGGACGCACTGCAAATAACAGAATAGACAGAGAAGGTTAGAGTTGTAAGAGAGTTTAAAATACGGTAGATTAATTCAACAAAAATTTATTAAATCTGTTGTGCAAAACTGCTTTTTCCTCATGATACAGAGGGAAAAAAATCTTTGCCTTCAAGGACTTTTCACTCTACTTTGCTAGCAAGACCTGAAGAATAAAGATCATAGAGCATTATGACCTTAGAACAGCATTTCCCAGACTTTTTTCCTGTGAAGTGAGAAAATGTTGATGCTAGCAATATTTCTCCATTGAAAATATTAAATACAAAATTATGCATCTGTCAAAATATTAATTATATGAGGCACTTTTAGACTTGGAAAAAAGTTGAATTTTCTTTATTGGGCTCCCTAATTTCCCCAACCATCCCCTTTTGGTGGTATCTTAGATCATAAATTCCTTGTGCCAATTCTTATGTGGAGTGTTTTTGGGGGTGCTAGTTAAACATATTTTCAGACCCCAAGTGTTCTATGACCAAATTAGTTTGGGAAATATTGATTTAAACCATGAGAATTAGACTATCTTACTTTAGAAATCATCTAGAGTAGACCAACTTCCTTTATTTCATAGGTATAGAAAGAAAGGTTCTCTGAGGTTAAAACTGAAAGCCAGGTCCTCCTGATAAAGACTCCAATGTTCTTTCCATCACATTCAATCTGTTTGTTCACACCAAACTCTGTTCCAATATATAAGGTAATTTAGGTAATTTATATATAAGGTAAATTAGGTAATTTCTAATGTTCCATATAATGGCTCTGTGGAACTTGGAAGGCATTTCCCTACAGAATTGACATTATAGCTTCTTACTGAGCTCTCTGGCCTGCCTAGAGAAACCTACTTTAACTCATAAAAAAGGTTGAAGTTCCAGTCTTTTGGTGACATTGGAGGCAAGCAGGTGTGTCTGTGTGTGTGTGTGTGTGTGTGTGTGTGTGTGTGTGTGTGTGTGTGTGTGTGTATGACAGACACACAGAGAGAAGCTCTCTTCAATCTACCTATGAGGAAATTCCTTTCTTGGTAAGAACTTTCCCAGATATTGTGAAATGAGGAACAAAACACAGCTGTTCATTTGTTAGTAGGGGTTCCAAACCTGGACTCCACCTGTGCTTTTTATCAAAGTTGAGTGCTCTTAAGTCAGAATGCCTAGAGATTGAAAAGATGACTGCATTTAGTGCTTTAGCATTATGAGTTGGGGGAACAAAGGACCTTTGAGGTATTCTCTTCCAACCTTGTCATTTTATATTTGAGAAAACTGAGGCCCAGAGAGACAGAAAGCATTAAGTGATAGAGCAATGATTTGAACCCATGTCATTCGACATCCAGTGTTCTTTCCACTATTATTGATTGCCTTTGCCCCAATTGCTTGTGTGACCTTTCATAAGTTATTTCTGCTTTCCAAACTTTTCATTAGTAAAAGTGAAGCATTTGGATTAGGTAATTTTTAAAAGCCCTTTCTGGCTTGACAGTCTTATGCTCTTTGGCCCTCTATGAATCTTAAGGTTCCCTGGAGTCATGTGGCTAAGGGAGACTTTCCCAAAAGGAGGCATGCTGGGGAAAATGCTTCAATTTTGGAGCCCAGGGCTTTGAGGAATCCAGAAGCTACAGTGATCCCAAAGAACAAAGAAAGTACTATTTTTCAGTTATAAATGTTCCCCATGTTTCTGTTTAGTTTAAAGCTGAAGGACTGACAGTCCTTCAGCAGCTTATACATTGGGTATCTCCCTGGAAGATTTAATAGGTAGAAATGGTGAGGATGTCAGTACAGATCAGGAGAATTGACATGTCCTTAGATTGCCTTGGCAGTTGGTATGTATTAAGTGATAGACTGTTAGAGCTGGAAGGAACATTGGAACATAGAACATAGAATCTTAGATCTGGAAGTACCCTTAGAGATCTAGTCCAATTCCCACATTTTTCTATTCAGTTGCCTGAGGTTCAAAAGAGAAAATGACTTGGTAACACATAGTAGAATCCCCCTGTGAGAAAACAGACAGAGAGAAGATAACTTGCACATCGTATTATTAGTCAAGGTAAGGTCAAGAATACAGGTCATTTGATTTCTGCCTCTCTTGCTATCATATTGGGGAATGACACTAGCTCGTTTTCTCATTATTTTGTACATTATGAATATAGTGATCCAAAATGCCCAATATGAGGGACTCAAAAGACCCTTAACCTTTACTCCTTTCTCTAAAACTCCTTAGCAACAGTAAGCTGATTAGATTGTCATGTCCTAGTGTAATGTTGTGGAGCCTTTAAACCAGGTGAACCCTAACAGTTTGATTTTTGTCTTGCCTTCTGGGTGCCATCTTGTTCTGGTCACTGCTGCTTTGGCTCAGTGTATGATTTCCTTCTTGTTATACTATTGGGGGGCAGCTAGGTGGCATAGTGGATAAAGCACTGGCCTTGGAGTCAGGAGTACCTGGGTTCAAATCCGGTCTCAGACATTTAATATTTACCTAGCTGTGTGGCCTTGGGCAAGCCACTTAACCCCATTTGCCTTGCCAAAAAAAACCCCTAAAAAAAAGATATGCTATTGGGGTTATTCTGTTTGGGGTAGATTCTCTAAAGATTTATACATTAGAGCAGTTACCAAAAATGGTTTATTAGTTATTGAATAGAACTCCCTAAGAAATCAACAATTCAAGTTTATAGAGAAAGATGATATTTACTTCAAGAACAATTGAGCTTCTTTCCTCTTGTCTTCCTTCTTTTCTATCTTCTTTGTGCATCTCTAACTCTCTCCATTTCCCACCCCCCATCATTCTTTTTCTTACTTCTTTGACTTTTTTTCTTTTCCTTTTCTAATTCCTATTTTCCCATTCTTCTCACCCTTCATTTTTACCTTTTTGGGGTCTTACTCTTTGAGTCACCCTTAGTGATTCTTTAAGCCAAAAGTTTGTGTGAATCACATTTGTATGTGTGCATTTGTTATATTCAACAATTGAATTGAATACTTTATGTGTCTTTCAGGGGGAAAAAAGTAAATTATGTTGCTTTCTATTGGAAATCATATTTTTTTCCTTTGAAACTTTGATTTTTGTTAAGAAAAAAAAAAGGTTCCCCACACTATTGTAGAAGGATGATTCATTGAGGCTTTAAGCTGACAGACAATGACCATCTTATCTAATTCCTTCATTTTACAGAAGAGGAAATAGACTTGAAGAGGTGAAATGACCTTCTCATGGTTGTGTGATTTGTATTGCAACTGGAATTTGAGTCCAGGACTTCTGATTCCATCTGCCATATTGCTCCCAGCAGAGGCTGTGTCTTAGTGAGTGTGCCTTGCCTGGCTGTCTGAAGTCCCCCTGATAAATGAGGAGGCTCCTCAGCAACCTGGGTATGAGATCTTACCTGCAGATACAAAAAAGATTCCCGCACTGAGGATGACGTTGTGCCTGCTTTTGTAGAACTCACTTGCTGCCACACAGAGGCCCCCAAAGAATAGCAGTCCCACACTGAGGATAGGAAAAACACTGGATGCTCTCACAGCCCCTGAGTGTGAGGAGGAAACAATAGAGGATCAGAGAAGGCCACACTGTGCCACAAGGAAGGTTCAGGATTGAAGAACTCTCACTGGAAGCTTCAATTTATTTAAACTAAGACTATTTGTTAAACATCCACCACATAGAGAAGTATGAAATTGATTCTGAGGAAGGAAATGACCCGAAGATAAGATATGAAATAGTTCACATTTCTGTGGTGCTTTAAAATGTAAATAAAGCACTTTCCTGGCAATACCTTGAGAAGCAGGAAATATTGTATTTTATTTTATGTGTTTTATTTTATTTTTATATCAGATTTTTTATTTTATTCTATGAGTGGCTTTCTCTCTTTAGCAGATTGGCATCCTTTCAGTAAACTGACTCAAGAAGCATTTTTAAGTGCCTATAGTATATCAGACTCTGTGCTAAGCATTGGGGCTACAAAAAATGATTACAACCATCCCTGCCATTGAAAAGCTCATGTACTAGCAAACATGCAAACACCTATATCTAGACAAGTTCTATACAGGATAAATGGGTGATTAAAATGACTTCTTAGGCAGTGCTATTCAATAGCTAATTAACCATTTTTGGTAACTGCTCTAATGCATAAATCTTTAGAGAATCTACCCCAAACAGAGTAATATCAATAGCATATCAAGAAGGAAATCATACACTAAGCCAAAGCAACAGTGACTAGAAACAAGTTTTAAGGATAAGGAAAGGTTTCTTCCAGAAGGATTGGACTTTAAAGAAACCAGGAACTTGAGAGGCCAGCAGACACAAGGAAGGAGAAAATCCTAATCTTAAAGGGTTATCTCAGGGTTGAGAGGTGAGGTGACTTGCTTAGCATTGTACAGCTTGTAAATGTAATAATAATGATGATGATGATGATGATGATGATGATGATGATGATGATAACTAGCATTTATAATGTGCTAGTAGTTTTGCAAAACTCTTCTCTTATATTATCTAACTGGATCATACTAAATCTATGAAGTAGATGCTATTACTATCTTCTCTTTATAAATGGGGAAACTGAGGTACAGCTAGATTAAGAGATTTGTTTCAGTCACCCAGTCAGTATCTGATGCAAGATCCAAACTTAGGTATCTCTGACTCTTAAGTGAATTGTCTTCTACATTGCTTAGCTATTCATTGACTCTTGCCAGATAAGATGGTACTGATTGGGTCTAGTTCAAGCTGTAAAATGATGTCATTGGTAATTTATGAGTAATGTTTACCCCTCTCCTTAGATGTGGAACTTGGACACTCCAGTCTTCCTGACTCTCAAGACAAGTTTCTGGTCACTGTAGCACCTTGCCTCTTAAGTATTATTGCAAGTATTATTACTCCCACTTTATAGAAGAGGAAAATGTGGTTTTTCAGTCAAGTCTAACTCTTTGTGACCACATTTGCACTGTTATTATTGTTGGTATTTGCAAAAATATTGGAGTGGCATGCCATAAGAACCAGGGAAATGAAGTGATTTTCCCAAGGCAGGGTCATGATTATAATCAAAGTAAAATATAAATATATAAGGGAAGAACAAGTACAATGTAATAATTCTGAAAGCTCTGTACTATGTCTTTTGTTGTGTCAATGAAGTGAGTTGGAAGGGAAAAAACTGGGTGAGCTCAAGGAAGAAGTGGGAATAAATGTAAGAGAAAAGCTAGAAAGTGACTTGACATCAGGGTTATATCAGAGTTCATCTAGTCCAACCCTTATATGAGTATCCTATAAAACATCTTTAACAAGGGATTATCAAGTCTCTCTGCTTGAAGACCCCCAGAAGTACAGAACTTACTACATCCCAAAGCAGCCTATTGGACTTAGGGGCAGATCTAAGTGATGGGAAATTCTCTCTTAGGATGAGTAAAATCTGACCCTTTTAACTTCTACTCTAACAACAGTAATGATATTAATAACAATGATGATGGCTAACATTTAAATAGTGCTTCCTGTATACCTTCTGCTAAGTGTTTTATAATTATAACTTCATTGGATCCTCACAACATCCCTGGGAGGCAGATGTGATTATTAACTCTTCCCACTAGCCCTTCTCCCCTCGCCCCATTTTTTATTTGAGAAAACTATATGGAGGTTAAATGACTTATCCACACAGTTAATAAGTGCCTGAGGATGATTTAATTTTCATTTTCCTGACTCCAGATCATGCTCTATCTAATGAACCACCTACCTGCCCCAGTGATACATACATACATACATACATACATATATATATATATATATATATATATATATATATATATATATATATATATATATGACTTATCTACCTATTCCAGGTTAAAGTCTGTTAGAAGCAGAGAGCATCATTCTATGGAATCTCAGTATTAGAAGGGAGGTCAATCATTCCAACCCCTGCCTGACTAGGAATCTGCTCTATCAAACTTCAGAGTTTACACAGATCATAGTTATTAGTTTGGTTGTGTCTATGGAGACAAAGAAGGAGGAAAAAAATCTCTTTGTTTTTTTTTTTATCCTTCTGTATTCTTTCAGACCCATGTTTTCAGGTTCCTACTCCTTTGGGCCTTCATTTATATTTCAAATGCCTCTAGGGGAAGACTGACTTTGTTTGAACAAATAAATCTCTTAGGGAAAATCTGTAGAAATATTTCTGTTCTACCTCAGAGATTCACATTGACCAATCTGTGTTGTCCAGAAGAACCAAGGCATCTTTTGGTTGGAGGAGCCCTGGAAAAGCTATCTAGTTGACTCTTCTGTCTTCAGACCAAACCCATGCCCTCCTACCTTTGAAAAATTTTATTTATTTGTACTAGCAAAGAAACTATATTGATTTAAAGAGAAGCCAAATTTGGTTCATCATTAAAGAATAAGACTTTCTGACCATTAGATCTGTCCAGCAATTAGACATACTAATTGGTTAGTTTGTGAGCACTTCAACAAGGAAATGTCTTTAATGGATATCTACTTTTTAGGGATGTTGCAAAATGATGTTCTCAGGTATGGGTTGAGCAAGGTGATCTCTGGGGTCTTCTGACTTGCTGGACACAAAGGAATAGGCTTAAAAAAGACATGGAGATGTCCCTCAGTCAAGAAACTTGCACACCATCTTTTAGAATATGTAATTCCTTCCTTCTCCCTTTGGCTCCTCCCTATCCAAAGTCTATACAAACATTGAGGGGACATGGAGTGAAAAGGTGATGGAAGTGGGATAAGATTAATCAGGGAAGGTCTCTTATAGTTTTGAATTAGCCATTTTCTTGTTGATTAGGGGGACCTTTTTTGGATGCCTTGGCTGAGTGCCAAAGAAATGATTGATTCCCAAAATGTTTGATCCAATTTGGTCTCTCAGACAGCTCACATCTGGTTATTTAGACTGTTTTAGGAACTGAATTGGATTGACTGTTTGGTGCTAAGCCAGTAGGATGAAAAATCTCAGTTGGCTCCAGAATGATCAATTCAGCACAGCCCTGGGGGTATAGATTCATCTCTTCCTTTCATTAATTCTAAGGCTCTTACCATCTAGGATGGTAAGGGATTTCTGGGGACATTGAGGACATGCCCCCTAAATACTTTTGGGGTCCTTTTAGTAATGATGTCTTACACAGAGTTCTGATGTGGTCACATGAATTTGGTATATGCTTCATTAATTGTGCAGCACTGTTAGCTCAATATCCTAGGGGCCCTCCATCTGTGTATAGTGTGGATTCTCAAAAACTTACCCAACAAAATTGAGGAGGCAATGTGATATAATTCAAATTATACAATATTGGAGTCAGAACACCTTGTATTCTCCCTTGTATTGTCATTAAGCAAATTTGACAATTCACTTAATTCCTCTGTGCCTCATTCTCCTCATTTGTAGGGTGAGGTTAGGTCTAGATTATATAATTTAGAAGTAGGAAATATGGTGAAAAGGAAGGAATATGAAGACTAGAGGTCATTTAGAACAAGTGTTCTTCACTTGGGGCCTACAATTTTCAAGGGGTCCAAGAACTTAGATGAAAATAAAATACATTGTTCTTTTCATTATCTTCCTACTGAAATTTAGCATATCCTTCAATTATAAATATTAGGCAATGGACATTATTCTCAGAAGGGGAACACAGGCTTCATGACACAGAAGAGGTTAAGGACTCTTCAGCTAGACTAAATACTACCTGTGTACATCCCTTCAGTAAACAGCATCTCCCGTAAACAGTCATTCATACGGAGATGAAGAAACAGCTTGAACTAGAAGGAAATTTTTTCCTCACATAAAACCCAGTTCTGTCTCACGTTAACATCCACTCACTGCTCCTAACCCTGTCCTCAGGGACCAAGCAGGATGAGCTGAATTCCTTCAACACATAATAGTACTTCAAATACCTAGATGGTTATTAGGCCTTAACTCTTCTTCAGGGTAAATATTCCTAATTTCTTTAACTGATCCTTTTATAGCATAGTTTCTCTGTCATGTATATCCTAACCCAGACATGCTCTAGCTTGTTTGTGACCTCCTAAATGATCTCTCAGGTCCTTTTAAACTCTCAAGATAATATATCTTATGTCCTAAGGTCCCTTTCAGCTCTCACGTTTTTATCCTAAAGCCTGAAGTCCCTCTTAGTTCTGAAAAGTCTGTTTCTATTAAAATATTAATTATAATTAACTTTAATTTGAAAGTACAGAATGTACTTTGGGGGCATGTCAAATGAATAAAAATAGGACAGCAAACAACTCCAACCAGGATGAGGTCTTGTCTGGACAGTGGGAATTTCAGGCTGTGGAATTGCAGGGAGGGTCAATCCTGGGTATTCTACCCTTGCAGCCTGTCTGCATTCAAATATGTTGACAAGGATTATGGATGTGTTTACCAGATTCTCCTCGCTATGTTTATTTTCTTCCTGATCTGAGAAACATTAGTCCTAAAAAATGACTGGAAGAAGGCAGTATAGGGGAAGAAAGAATCCTAAACTAGCTGATCTCTTGAGTCCCTATTCAGTTCTAGATTTATAATTATATGATTATGTCAAGGGTCTTGTCCTAACTCTGTCATTGATTAGTTGTACAACCTTAGGCAAGCCATTTACTTTCTCTCGACTTCAATTTTCTTCAACTTTAGAAAATGGAGATAATTCTAGACTGAGCCTAGGGACCCAAATGGGATAACGTATCTAGAAAGTACTTTAAAAATCATAACTTGTTATCTGAATATTTGGGGCTTTTACAATAAAATTGTTGAAACTAGGTAACTTGATTCTCAAACCAATGCCTCTGCCACCAGGTGCATATCATACTCTAGAATCATGGTAGAATGGTAAGAGATTTCAAAGGAGCTTTAACCTCTCTTGTTCTGTGAAATATGCTATTATTAAATTAGAGGATCATATTATTGGAGCTAGAAAAGATCTTGGAGGTTTTCTTGTACGCATTTTGCAGATGAGGAAACTGAGATCTAGGGAATGAAGTTTCTTGCCTAAGTTCACATAGGTAGTAAATGGCAGAGCTGAGATGTGAACCTGGGTCCTACAACTCCAATTCCAATACTAAACAGCACTGTGTTACCTCTAAGGTCATATGAGCTTTCTTGGCCACCAAATCACATTGTAAACTCACCTAAGTCCTGTTGTTAAAACACTTGGAGCTGTTAACAAGAACTAGGGGACCAGATGTTTTCTCAGGCTTCTTTAATTGGACTTGCTATGGTTCCTGCTTTGAAAATGAGGGTGAAGGGTAATTAATTCCACTATCTACTCTTTTGCTATAACTACTGTCTTCAATTTAAATTACTCAGGTTTGAGTCTTTATTAGACTATTTAAAAAATCACACACCTATTTACCACTCCTGTGATCATCTAATTCTAGTGATTACAAATGAAAGGAACATTTTTGGAGGAAATCTACAGTAATTGATAAAGTCGAGAAACAAATTAGCTGCCTTGATTTTGCTCTCTGAAATCAAGAAAAGATGTAAAGAAATGGACTTAGAGAATCAGAAGAGACAGTTCAGCAGGCCCACTGGTATCTAATGACCTGTGAGAATCAAGTTGCTTATTAGACAGAGCTGGGGGAAGCCCCTGAGCTGCAAAATGATACAAGATCAGCTGTATAAGAAGCTGAAGTTTCAGAGTATGAGAATTGAACAGTTCACACTGAATGCAAGGTCAAAGGAGACTAAAGCACCTCCCTAGTCATAGAATATGATATTAGAGAGAAGAAGGACCTTAGAACTTAGAACATAGAATATTAGAAGTGTAAGGGACTTTGGATTCCTTTAATTTAAAGAAGAAATTGAGGCCCAGGAAAAGGATATGACTTATCCAAGGTCAGGTAGGGAATCTTGTTGGTATTGGAATTAGAACCTAGGTTTCTGTCTCCTAGTTCAACTCTATTTGGACATATTATAGCCTAATTTTCTTTAGGGGAAACAATATTTATTGGCAGAAAACAGGAGAGGTCACAACCATGATGTGTTTATCATTGCCAATAACCCCTATCTCTCAATTCCATATCTGCTGAACAGGTAGGCCATTATAAGCCAGTTTACTCTTAGACAAAACTATAATAAAGGTAAAGTTTTATAGTATGATATAGACTAGTATATAGACTAATGTAGTTTATTAATATAGTCTATTGAACTCAGAGTCTGAAGATCCAAAGAACTGACTCTGTCATTGACCCATTGTGTGTTATTTCAGGGAAATAATTTCTTCCAGCCTCAATTTTCTTATCTGAAAAATGACTAGATGATCTAAGAAGTTGCTTCCACTTCTAATATTCTATATTCTAAGGTCACTTTCAGCCCTAACATTGTATATTGATGTCTAAAAGGTCCTTTCAGGCTTATATTTTACATTTAAAGCATCCTTGAGCTCTAACATTGGATGATCTAAAGTTATTTTTAGCCTTTTTTGTTTTGATTGTAGATTTAAAACTAGGAGCTATTTTGGAGTCCATTTAGGCTATCATTTTATAAACGAAGAAGCTGAAATGTAGAGAGTTCACACAGGAAGTAAAAGGAAGGGCTGGGATCTGAACTAGGTGTCCACTGATTGCAAATCTAGTTCTCTTTCTACTACACAAAACTATTTCTGTTCCAACCACCCAAACTGTGGAATGGGGATTGTAGTAGTAGTAGTACCCTCAGCATTATGCACCCAGAGAAAGGTCACTGTCCTTTCCCTCATCTCCCCTTCCTCCATCCCTGGAAAAAAGGAGAGTAGAGAGACTTACTCAGAAGATACTCAGCTGTATCTTGTTCATAGTCTGCATCTTCAGGGAAATGGTCAATTTTCTTACATACTCCTCGGAAAGCACCTGTGGAAAAAAATTCAACTTGAAGAAGTCAACAGAGGACTCTGCTTAGGAGGTCTGTCCTTGACGATGATGGAGGAGAAGTGAGAGAAAAACCATTTCAGTTCCCTGGAAACAAACATTTATAATCAAAAAGTTACACTTATGTTAGCTACCAGAAATTGGTAAAGGGTCTTCTTTACAATAACCTTTTGAGGCAAGCAATAGAAGTATTTTGTATAGGCTAATCAAGTAGCCAAGTATTATTATTCCCATTTTAAAAGTGAAGGAATTGAGACTCAGAAAAGGGAATTCAGTTGTCCATGAAATTTGAATCCAGGTCTCCTAAGCCAAATCCATTGTTCTGTCCTCTAAATCAATTTCCCATACTATGTCTTATACAATCTATGTTCTGTAGCATGAATGTGGATTCCTTGAGGAAATGTCAATTATGGTGAAGTTTTTCCATTGAAAACATTAAATGGGAAACTATATATCTATTAGCAAGGGCTTGTTTTGCATGTGGAATGAAAACTTTTCATTTTTTCCAAATTTCCTTGACAATACTTTACTTTTTTCCCAAAGATATTACATACCCTCATGCATCCTCAATTAATATTTGAGGTAATATATTTCATCCAAATAAGTTTTGTGGGGAAAAATCATGTGTGAAACATTGCATTTGGTGGATATTAGTCATTACTTTTCCCCTCTGGTGGCCTTTGGGGGACCTCTGTGGAACCTTGCACTGGTCTCACAGAGATCCAAAGTTAACCAAACATGTAATGTAATTACATAATATGTATACTATACTTAGTTACATATAAATATGCATATATATGTATATAATGAGATACTGTCCTCATAGCAACCCTGTTAGGTAGGTCAGTCAATAAACATTTATTGAGCACCTACTATATGCTAGGAAATGTGTCAAGTTCTGGTGATACAAAGAAAGGTAAAAGACAGTCCCCCCATTCTCAAGTTATTCACAGCATAATGGGAAAAACAACATGAAAAAAAATCATGTATGGACAAGCCATATATAGGATAAATTAGAAATAACTAACAGATTAAATTAAAAGGGTGGGGTAGGGGAATCAAAAATTCATCCTAAAGAAAATGGGACTTGAAGAAAGCCAGGAAACCAATAAGTGGAGTTGAGGAGGGAATATTCTAGGCTTGGGGGTAAAGCCAGTAAAAATACAAGAGTCAGAAGTCTTGTTTGAAGAACAGCAGGGTCAGTGTCATTGGATTTTGGCCTAATAATTAGCATCAAGAAAACACAAGTGTTCCATCAGCCAGCACCACACTATCCATATGTGGAACCATTGGTTAACACAATGGTGAAGTTTTGAATACTGTGGCCAAGTTCACTTAACTTGGCAGTGTCCTTTCCAGGAAGGCACACAATGATCACGAGGTTGACAAAGAAGCATTAGACTGACTGCCATACTGAAGGTCCACAGAGCCACTGAGTTGACCTCATTGTTGTATGTCTGTGAAATCTGCACACTTTACCAGTGCCATGCCAGAAAATTGAATCACTTCAATTTAAATTGTCTTAAGAAGATTCTGAAGATAACCTGGAAGGAGAAGATACCAGACACTGAAGTCCCTTCCTATGCTAAACAACTGTGCATTCAAACATTACTACAGAGAGCACACCTCCAGTGGACCACATTGTTCAAATGCCAAATGAAAGACTATTTTATGGATAACTCACACAAGGCAAGTGCTCAAAGGGGAGGGGAGATAAGAAAAAGTACTATAAAGGCACGCTCAAGATTTTTTTTAAGAACTCTGGAATTGATTGTGTAGCATAGGAGACTTTGGAACTAGACCACCCAGCATGGCATGCTCTCATCATGCTCTATGAGGAAAGTAGAATTGTACTGGTTCAAAGAATAGGTGAGATGCACAAGCTTAGAGATCCTACCCCAGGTGGTTTCCTTTGACTATTTGTGCTCAACCTGTGGTAGAGCATTCTGAACTAGGGATGGACACACTATAACTTGTCTCTAACATGTTTATGTTGTTTTGATCTTCTTTTATAACAAAAGAGAAGAACCAAGCAACCAACCAAGCAACCAACATGGAAGGGGTAAGAGATATAAGGTATAAGAAGAAGAATAAAAAGATAAGAAAGGTGGGTTTTTAGAGGGCATTGAGTGACAAATAGAGGGTTTTATATTTGATCCTAGAAGTGAGAAACCCCTTGAAATTTACTGAGTTGGTGGTGGGGCAGGGAGGTAGGGGTGTGTGTGTGTGTGTGTGTGTGTGTGTGTATCTGTGTATCTGTGACATATTCAAACATATATATGCTTTAGGAAGATAAATTTATCATTTTAGTGGAGGATGGACTGGAATGGGAGAGTCTTGTGGTAGGTAGACCAATCAGCAGGTAGGACAAATATTCACATTTCTATTTTGCAGATGAGGAAGATGAATGTTAGGGAGATGAAATAATTTAAATGGTAGATGGAGTTCAATTTTGTACTTAGGTTTTCTTAGTCTTTTTAACAAGGTCCTGAAAGATTTGGAATTATACTTTCACATACATGTATATGATGTGTATATATCTATATCTTTCTATGTAGTGATAGCATTTTGGTCTTCTTCAATAACAATAACCAATCATATCTATGGGTGTAGAGGATCAAAGGAATTTGGAAGGCAGCCAATTCAAGTCCCTCATTTTTCAGATGGAGAAACTGGAGATGAGGGTGGTGGTAAAATGACTTGCCCCAAGTCATAGGAGAGGAATGTGACAGATCAGGATTTGAACCCAGGTCTCCTAACTATAAGGTTCCTCAGCACCATGATTCTCTAAGGTCCTCTCTATCTTTGACATTTTATCTCCTGTGATTCTATTGAACTGATCATGGATTTCTTCTCCTCTACCTCCTGAAGCCAGTATGTTTAGTGCATAGTACACTAACTTTAGGAGTCTGAAATTTGGGTTAAAATCCTGCCTCAGATATTAACTGTTTGAGCATGGACAAGACACTTAACCTCTCTCTACCTCAGTTTATGTTCTTTGTCTTCTAAGTTCCCATCTAGCTCTACATCTTTATTCCTTAATTCTTTCTTCCTGGCTCTGTTGAAATTAGCTAGATGGAAAATTCATTGAATATGAGTTCAAATCTCTCTTTTCTTACTTCCCACCTATATAATAGCCTAGGGAAAGTTACTTGACTCTTTTGGGTAGACTTAATTTTCTCTTCTGTAAAATGAGGGATTTAGAGTTCTAAATATATGATCCTATAAAAAGTACTGTAGGCATTTCTCTCCAAATGACCTTTCTGGTCTGTACGTTTTTGTCCACCCTAATTAAGAGTGGGATCCATATAGGCATTTCTCATTATGGTAGACATTTAGAAGTAGAGTTAATCTCTTTCTTATTTTCAGGTCCTTTCAGATAAGTCTATCTGGATTCCTGCTCCCCAGATTTAGTACTCTCTTGTCTCATAGTATTGGACTCAGAACTACATTGCCTCTTCAACCTCAAACAAACCAACTTCAGTACACACACGCACACACACACACACACACACACACACACACACACACGCAGAAGTCAGGTACAGTTGTAAATGTTGTGATCATTTGATTCTTGTTATGAATTATACTGCAGCCCTATATAGAAGCAGAGTGATAGCTCTAAAACAGTGGAAAAAATAGCTTCTTTCATCTCTGTCTTTTCATGTTTGTTTAATCTGATAGGACAAAATACTGTTAAATGTACTCAGTGCTTAATAAAGGTGCTATAATTAAGGTTCAAGTCCATAAAACACTTATACTTAGAAAGTTTTCCATAAAAATGTATAAACATATTTCTATAGTACTTTAATATAGAGGGCTTTTCACACAGTTGACTTGTGAAATCAGGAGGATAGATGGTGTTATTTCTTTTATGGATAAGAAAATGGTTTCAGGAAAACTAAATGATTCATTCAAGGTCATAAAGCTAGTAAGAATTTGAGCCTTTAGTTCAATTCAAATGTTTGATTTCAAATCCAGTTAGTGTTTTATCTTAAAATACTTCTTATTGAAACTCAGAAAGTCTAGATTCCTTGCAAACAGAACCTCAGAGCTGAAAGAACCACAAACCTTGGAAATCATCTTGTTGAATCCCATACCTCTGCAGGAATCCCTTTCACATCCTCAAAGAAGCATCATTTACTCTGCTAGAAGACTTCTAGTGCAGGGGAACCAGAGGTAGCCCATTCTGTTCTGGGACAGCTTTAATTATTAGAAATTTTTTTTCATTATTGAGTCTAAATCTGTCTCTTCTATCTGGGCAAGCTCTGTATTTAGAAATCCTGAGGGTCTTGCCATTCTAGTTTGATTTTTTTTTTTTTTTGACTAAGTAAAGTGGTCACTCTTGGCTTCTATTTCTCATCACTTTTTTTACCTTGCCTTAATTACTGAATGACTGTGGTCTCAGTCAAAAGGAGACAAATTAAAGACTTCGACTTAAAAAGACAAAGGTCTTTCACTGCATCCAGAATTATGTCTAGTCAACCTGATCCAAATCTGGCCATTGGACCGATTTAGCAAAAGAGGAGAAAGTGAGACTGGTGACTTTGCACAGCTCTCCCTCACTTAAATCTTATTTAATTGCATGGTATGACCTCCCTCCACCTTCTTTGAGAATGAAGACAACTAACAACAGAAATGGAATAAGAAGGCTGCTTATAAGTGGGAATAAATATAGACTTATTATCATTATAAAGAAAGTTTGAGTTCAAATTCTAGCTCAGATATTTATGGACCTCAGTTTCCCTCCTATAAAACATAGATTCATTTACTTCTAAGGTCCTTTCTAATTCTGAATCCTTGATTCAATGAAAAAACAGGTATGGATCAAGAGAATTTCCTGGCAGTGGGAATGGTCAGATGGTACCTGGTGAGGTTCTGAATACTTGGGGGTGGAACCAAAAAGCAGCAGGAAACCACCTAGGGAAGAGTGGAAGGAAGGATAGGAAGATGAATGGATTCATGCTGCTTTATTGAAGACCAATTTTACCAGCTTCATAGCATTCTGAAAGGCATGCCTGTCCCATATTCTCACTTCTCCTGAAAGTTTAGAGTTGAAAGGGATATCAGATCAGAGAACAGAGTGTCAAAGCAGAAAAGAATCTTAGAAAAGAATGTCAGAGCAAAAAGTATTCTTGGAATATAAAACCACAGAATGGCAGAGCAGGAAGGAGTCTTAGAATATAGAAGGATTCTTAGAATGTAGAATCATAGAACATCAGAACCTTGGAACATAGATTGAAGAAAATAGAACATAGAATAGTTGGAAATATTATTAGAATGTGGATTTATGGCTAGTCAGAGCCTAGAATATAGCATGTTGAATTTGGAAGGATTTTTAATAGTTCATAGAATTTTATATATATATACAGAGAGAGAGAGAGAGAGAGAGAGAGAGAGAGAGAGAGAGAGAGAGAGAGAGAGAGAGAGAGTTTGATCTTTTTGACTAGGTAGTCACTCTTGACCTCTATGTATCATCACTTTCTTACGGATGACTATTGTCTGTTGTCTCAGGCAAAATGAGACCAGTATATAGGATGACATCTTAGAACATACAATATCAGAGCATGAAGTATTCTTAGAATGTTGAATCATAGAATATAAGAGGTCAAAGGAACTTTAGTACATAGAATGTGTGAATTGGAAGGGATAAGCCTGCCAGGTAGTTCTCCATCCAATCTCTCTCAATAATTAGGCCAAGCTAGAAGACTCTAGGTTTGAATTTGGTAATTCCCTGATTCTGCTTCCTACACAGTTTCATTTATTTGTGTTTCCTTTCCATCAATACTTTCAGCAAACAGCTGAAGAGTGACTTGAAATACCTGCATGGATCCCCACCCTTCTCTCCACCCTCAATTTGTAACAGTGGTTCCCAGGGTCTTGACAGATAGAGGCAGAAGAGCAATTCTGTATTATGTTTAACATTTTTCTCCTTGGGACATTTTCTCCCAGGGAGAGAGGAGATGCTTGGGAGATTTTAGCATTGAATAAACAAAGGGCAAATAAGATGCAAATTGCCAGGTAAATTCAATTCCTATATTTGAGAATGAAGTGTTGTTCATCCCCTAATGGTATAATGATGATGATGATGATGATGATAATGATAATAATAGCTAACATTTGTATATCATTTTAAAGTTTGCAAAGCACTTTGCATACATTATCTCATTTGATCCTTCTTGACAAAAGGAAGGTAGATGATGTTATTATATAATATTATTTTATTTATATGATATTATTTTTAAAGTGAGGAAACTGAGACAGAGAGAAATTAAGTGACTTGCCCAGGGACACATAGTATTTGAGGAAGGATATTTTAACACAGTATTTATGATTCCAATTCCAGAAATCTATTCACTACACCACTTAACTGCCACACTTGGGAGAATACTTAACACCCCCCCTCCCTAACATTTACATGTGCAACTGTCATTCAATAATCCTTTTTTCCTTTTCTTTGCTCTCAAGCAGAATTGTATCCTTCCCACCCCCAGGCCCTCTTCCATACATAACCCTCATTTCCCTCCAGAACTGAAGCCAGAGGACCACATAGCTTCTTCCTAGGAAAATCCAAAGAAGATGCTGTTTTGGGCTCAGCAGGGGAGCTGCATAGACTTGCTTTGAATCTCACAAGGATCAAGATTTTGGTAAATTAGAGTCATCCTGGGGTGTGGGACTGAGATGATGAAAGTCAGAAAGCTCTTTTCAACCTTTAATTTCTCCCTCTGCATCAGTTCTTTTCCCTCTGCCTATAAGCATGCTCAAATTTTTCAGAATCTTCAATTTTTCCTTTTACAAAGGTCTTCTTTAGGCCTAACTACTCCCTCGGGCTAGTGTTTCATCTCTCATTTTCCTTCCATAGCCAAACTTTTAAAAAGTAGAGTCTGCCTTCATTGCTTTTACTTCCTTACCACCCACATGCTCCTCAAATCCTCGCAGTGTGGCTTTCAGTCTCACAACTCCATTGCAATTATACTCTCTGAGATTGCTAATGATCTCCTAATCGCCCAAATCCACTGGTCCTCATTCTCCTAGAGTTTTTTGAAGTCTTTGATGCTGTTGATTATCCTGATCATCTTAGAACTCTCTTATCTTACCTTCCACAACATTACAGACTCTTGGGCATTTCTTGGCCAGACACGTCTTCTCTGGCTCTTTACTCCTCACATCTACTAAATATTGGTTTCTCAGGTCCTGGCCCTCTCCTTTCCTATCTCTCTTACACAATCTCCCTAGGAGAGCTCATTCTCTATTACAATTTTTGCTCTTAATTCAATATATAAGTTAAATCTGAATCTCCTGATTTTTATTCTTTTTTAAGGGATCATAAGATCCTAGGTCTAGAACTTAAAGAACTCTTGGAAACCATATAATCCATACCTCCATCCAGCCCTCATTTTGCTGATCAGGAAACAGCCTATGAATCAATCAGTTAACAAGCATTTATTAGGTGCTATGAGTTAGATGTTGGCGATGCAAAGACAGAAGTGAAATAGCTTCTGTCTCCAAGGAACTTAAAATCTACCAAGGGAAACATCAAGTTTATATATGAACATATAATAGCACATTTTCTTCAACTCAAACTCTTCATGTCCTGAACTAAATCTATCACCTCTCCCTCCAAAAGAAAACTATTCATCTTTTCCTGATTTACCTCTTGCTGTTAATAGTCATTTCCCTAATAATACAAGCTTATTAGTTCAAAATTGTGGAGTTCACAGTCTGAATACATACTTGAGTTAGGAAGTCACATGAGAGATTATGACATTATATCTGTGGCCTTGGTAAGGAGCAAGGCTGCTGGAACTCCACCAATTGTCCTAGGAAGGTCAAGGACTTTTCAAAGCTGGTTGATAGACAACAAGGGCTGCTATGAGGCATAATGAATAGAGGCACAATCCTTGAAGCCAGGAAGACCCAAGTTCAAATCCTGCCCAAGACACATAGCATCTGTGTGACTCTGTCTTCCTCAACTTCCTTATTTGTAAATTGGGGGTTCATTTTCTATACAGCATCTTTCAGAAATGTTATGAAGTTCAAATGAGATAATAAAAATAAAATGCTTTGTACACTTAAGAAGCTATGTACATTTTAATTGTTACTTTTCCAAGACTACTGTAGGATTTCTGAGCTACCTTTCATTCCTGGACCTGAAACTTTGCTTTAACATCTTTTAAAAAAAATTCTTTTTTAGGCCATTGAATTTTGGAACTCTTATAAGTCAAGTTGGTCTTGACTTATCTTGCTCATTTTCAGATATGGATCTAGGTTATAAGTCTATTCCCAAACAAAGATTTCTCATGCCCAGAGGGATGTGTACCTTGATCCAACATCAGGTAGGATATGCCAACAATCTTCTTTAATTCTTCCTTCTTTCTCTCCCAGGTATCACATTAAATCAATTGCTAAATCCTGTGCATATTACTTTTATAGTAACTTTCAGATCCATTCTCTCTTCTCCCAGGGACATGTCTATACTTTTTACTTTTATCCAAATGATCTTTGCTCTAATTAAACTGGACAACTTGGCTTCCTAAACATGCTATATGCTTTCCTACTTCTACATATACTTATGACATTCCTTCTTCCTTTGCTCTTTTTACCTGTTGAATTCCTACCATTCTTTAAAATCTAACTCATATGCCATTGCCATGTTCTCCCCTCTTGAACTCCATATAACACTTGTTTACCATGGCACTATACTTATAATGTATAGCTCTATATTAAAATTACTTGTGTTTGTATATTGAAGCTAAAGCTTTGGTCATGTAATGGGAAGACTCATTAGAAGATTGAGGTCTAAAGGAAGGGGGATAACAGACATTGAGTTGGATAGCTAGTCATGGAAGGAGCAAACATGAGCTAGGACAGACTTTGGAAGATAGTGGAGGATAGAAGAGCCTGACATACTATAGTCCAGGGGGTCCCAAAGAGTTGGAAATGTCTGGATGACATTTTTTTCCTCTGACTAGATGTTTGCATGTTTTTAGTCTGTAAATTCCATTCATAAAGGAACAGACCTTATTCAAACCTTCCATTATCTCCAGTGCCTGGTGAGTGCTTGGCACATGGTAGATGTTTAATTAATAGTAAATAATGACCAGTCACTAAGAATTTATTAAGCAATTATTATTTCTCCATTTATTTAAAACTGATTTTATTTGTATAATTTTTTAAAAAATAACTTTGTTCATATAGTTCCTGGATTTGTTTTTGTAGGTATATTCAGGTTATTTTATGTAAGTACCTACTATGTGATGAATGCTGTTTTAGACATTGAGAATACCTACCCTAGACAGAAATGAAATAGTTCCTATCCTCAAGGAATTTATATTCTATAGAAGGATGCAAGGAAGAAACATTGAATGATTGCAAATTACTTCTCTCTCTAACTTCATAAAACCTATCTTCTGCTCCTACTACAGCACAAAAACTGCTTTATGAAAGATCACCAATTATATTAGCTTGCTGCGTCACTTTGAACGAGTTATTTACCCTCTCAGCAACTCATTCCTTAGTTGTAAATCAATGGGTTGATAAGATTGATGGTCTCTTCCAGCACCATCATTATGACTTGAGGATGTTCCAATCACCGCCCATCAGTGTGGAAGAGTATTTATATGTGGAGGCAATTACATTTGGTTCATGTATGACCAGAGAACATTCACAAAGAGCTACATACCAGGAATCCATGTTACCAGAGTACACACATTCGGGATATATGTGTCCATGTATAAACCTCTAATAATGTAGGCTGCCAGTATCTTCTGGTGATATCATCTTATTGGTTTCTGTTGGTTTTTGTTGACTGGCATCTTCTCTGCTTAGCACATTGTCTCTGTGTTGGTAAGGTGTGTGTAATATGGTGAAAAGAATAGTAGATTGAAAACTAAGAGACCTGGGTTTGAATTCCAATTCTGCTATCTACCTGTGAGAATTTAGGCAAGTTGCTTCCCATTCCTGGATCTGTTTCCTTATCAGGAAAATGAATTGGACAAATTCCATCTCTAAATCTAGGATGCTTTTATCTTATGAATGCCAAATCTTTTATCCTTTGGATGCCATATGTCCAGTTGGTTTCACATTGTCTCTGCTGGACAGCTCCATTTGGGTCTCACTTGCTAAGCTTCTCTCAGCAATCAGCTTGGGGCCACCTGATGGCTATTTCAGCACCTATCTGCTAAGATGCAATAAATTGAAAACCTTTACCTGATAAAAGGGGGCTGACATCTCTTTTAGCTCATAGTCAATGTGATGATGCTCAGCTATAAGGAACCAAACAACAGCTAAGCTGACTGTGATTGTTATCTTGTGACTTTGTGTTAGTCAAGTGCTGAGTAGATATCAGTTGTCCCTAAAGTTATTTGAATTAAGGATATAGTGGCAGCTAGGGGGCACAGTGGATAGAGCACTGGTCCTGGAGTCAGGAGTACCTGAGTTCAAATCTGACCTCAAACACTTAATAATTACCTAGCTGTGTGGCCTTGGGGAAGCCACTAAAATCCCATTGCCTTGCAAAAAAAAAACCCTTAAAAATTAAGGCTATAAATTCCTTTTAACCCTAAGTTAACCCTTTGTGGGGAAACTATTGAAATTCATTTCAGAGAACTTTGTTAATTCAGAAATTCTTTAAGAGATGAGTAGATATTCTTTCTGACAACTTATATGATACCTCCCTATCCTTTGCAACACTTTCTACATCATCCTATAAGGGCATCCAGCCTGTATTCTGGGGGTGTTTCTCAAGTTCTTTTAACAGTGAAGTCAGTTACTTGTTTCTTTCCTCTTGTGACTAGCTCAACTTATCTTTTAACTACACATTTCTTAGCTAGTATCCTTTTTTTTTAAAACCACTTTTACTTGTATTAGATCAGAATTTGCTTAAGTATATTATGGGTCTTTCGATTGTCATAAGTGATTCTTGCCTTCATTTCTTTTTTCCTCATCATCCCTGTTCAACATCAAAAATTATATAAATGTGATATTTATATAGTGCTTAAGATTTTCAAAGCATTATACATATATGATCTTATTTGATCCTTATATCAATGCTGTGATGAAAGGTCCCTAGATATTATTCTTTTACTTTTATATTTCAGTATATGGAGTCTCAGAAAAGATTAACTGACTTGGGGCAGCTAGGTGGTGTAGTGAATAAAGTACTGCCCCTGGAGTCAGGAGTACCTGGGTTCAAATCCGATCTCAGACACTTAATAATTACCTAGCTGTGTGGCCTTGGGCAAGCCACTTAACCCTGTTTGCCTTGCAAAAACCTAAAAAAAAGATTAACTGACTTGCATCAGGTCCATTCTGACTCTAATTCCAGAGTTGATTAAAAAGTTAAAACAATAAGTACCCATTAGTTCAGTAATTAGTCAACACTGGGGTGACTAACAACTCTTGAACAATTTCTAGAAATCATTAGGCAGTCATGACTATTTCCCAGAACATGATAGAACTATATTTTACAATGTAAATCTGTTTTCTGCCTTGGAAAATCTACGTGTCCTTTTTTCCATTCACATTTGATTGTCTCTTTATCTCCTACCAGTTCACAGTGGGCAAGGTGCCACCTTTTGAATAGATCTGGTAAATATCACCTGGCAAGGAGAGAAAGAGAGAGAGACACATGGTGACATTTCTTCTGAATTTCCAGGTCCCAAGGGCTCTCCAGGCAAGAAAGCAAAATTTCATGAATACCTAAGTCATAGAAAGGGTCACCTACTTGATTCTAATCTGACTTGAAGGTGAGGGATCAAGTACTGTCAGCAACAGTTAACTTATACTTCTATTATGCTTTATCATTTGCCAAAAAAGTTCTCATAACCAATCTTGTGGAGGTAGGGCAAGTGTTATCATCCCCATTTTACATATGAAGACAACAAGGTTCAAAGATAGAAAATGATTTGATTGAGATCACAGAATTAGTAAAGAATAGAAATGCAGGACTTGATTACAGGTGTTTTTCTACTACACCTATATGGCAGCCAGCAATGATCTCCACAGCTGAGAAGATAGTTCCACCCCCCCCCCCCCCGCATGTACATAGGGGTTACCCTGACTATCTTCTGGAGGTTCCTCAAACCTGATGGGATGGCCTCCTCTATCAGTGGTTATTGAATGGATTTTGAAGACTATGAGAGATTATAGGGAACTGTGCTCATTCCATACATTACTGCCATTGCAGTTTATTTGGTTGTTGTGTCAGAATAGAAAAGATTTTGAGTCTTGATAGGGACAACCACGGGGACTCTTTTTATGTTATTGTTGTCGTTCCAGACCCATGATTTCATCTGTGTGGGGAATTTATGGCATAGAAAAACCCTCCACTGATTTTGTTGTTGTTCAGTTGTTTCATTCACGTCCAACTCTTCATGATGCTATTTGGGATTTTCTTGGCATATATACTGGAATGGTTTGCCATTTCCTTCTCTAGCTCATTTTACAGATGAGGAACTAAGGCAAACAAGGTTAAATGACTTGCCCTGGGTCATACAAAGCTAGAAAGTATCTGATTCTGAATTTGAACACAGGTCCTCTTAACTTCAAGTCTGGTAATTCTATCTACTGTGCCACTTTGCAACCACTGTATGTAATTTATAGTCTTCAACATTTGCTGGTGGCATGGAGAGATTAAGAGACTTGTCTACATCACATAGCTGGTATGCATCAGAGTTAAAACCTAATCTCAGTTCTTCTGGATTCTAAGGCTAGCCCACAAACTATTCAACAGTGCTCTCATTTCTAATTTACTAATAGGCAGTTCCAAATAGCCCCTTCCCATAGCTAGTAGCTCTTTTGCATTAGCAAGAACTTGAAGCAGAGAGGTGGAGGAGGTAGACAGATGTTGAATCAAGGATATGAGGTGTGTAAGGGAGTGGAGAGGGAAAAAGAGGAAGGACTAAAAGTAGGGAAATTTTGAATCAAAACTTTTTTGACTGACAGCAAACCCAAGTTCTTAGGTTGCCTTGGAAGTCTGGGGTGAGTAGTGAGGAGGCCAGTATTAGGCCAGAAAGCCTAGGGTTGGGAGGTATTAGTTCTATAGATGTAAAAAGTATAGGATTTCCCTTTTAAAATAAAAGAGACAATTTCTCTTTTTTTTCCAGCTAATTTCTGAGAGACTATGAGTATGGTTCATAATCAAACTATGTTTGATTTAAACCAAGAAGGTCTATGAGATGAAAGGGAAAGAACAATGATTTTTTTGCTATAGAATCCTAATTCAAAGTCCTGCTCCGTATGACTTCAGATCAGGGTCCTCAGGCCTCAGTTTCCTCATCTGTAAACTGATGGATTGAGCCATATGTCTCTTAGGTTTCTCCCAGCTTTAAAAATCTGCAATCATATGAAACCAGTAAATTGCTTCATTAGGAGAAAAACATGAGTATTTGTTGGAAATTTTGCAATTTTCAGAAGATGAACCAGATGGATCTTGAGCTAGGAAGGGTTAGTCTAGAGAAGGACTTAGGAAAATTAATTGAATGTATCACAGAGTTGGGGGCTTTTGAAGGTTTATTTCTATTTCCCTAAACCTCTTTCCTGACTTAAGGTTTCCAGAACCCAGAAATTCAGAGAGAGAATTTAGATTAGGAGGGGGCCTTAGAACAAAGAACATAGAAGCTGTAAAGGAACTTGGAATTTAGAATACAAACTGTTAAGAGGAACTTTAAAACACAGCATAAAATTTTGGAACCCTGCGAACAGAAAAGAAAGGATGTCAGAATTAGAAAGGACCTTAGAATCTATAAGAATATTAAAGTTTAGGGTGGCTAGGTGGCACAGTGGATAAAACACTGGCCCTGGAGTCAGGAGTACCTGGGTTCAAATCCTGTCTCAGACACTTAATAATTACCTAGCTGTATGGCCTTGGGCAAGCCACTTAACCCCATTGCCTTGCAAAAAAAAAAAAGTAAAACCGGATTTAAAAAAAAGAATATTAAAGTTCTCAGGGACTTGAGAGATCATTTATTTATTCCAGAAAAATCATTTGGGGAGTATCAGTTTCATGTCTGGTTGTTCTATTATTCCCCCTTCCCCAGCCCCCCATCATAAAGCCAAATATACTTCCTTTATGCCAAAAAAGAAAAAGTGTTAAAATTGCAAAAAGTGATGAACTTGCAATAACTTCCTGCTCACCACTGACTGGGATGAAAAGGGACTGGAGGAGGGAAGAGGGAGTCAGTATTCAATCTTCTACCTTTGCCAGCTGCCTCTCTCCACCTTTTTCTTCTATCTCCCTCCCCCATCTCTTGTGTTCTTGAAACTGAACTTGTGTTCTAATATTGAGGCCCTGAAAATAAACTGAAAACTGGGACTAAAGGGGCTGACTGGTCCTTTCTTGACCAGACAAAGGTATTTAGTCCTTAACCTTTAAAGAAGAGAACATTCTAAATATAAACATCTCCTTTCAATCATTTGCAAATTACTTTATATTAAATTTCTTTCTTTGCCCAGCACTCTCTTTCCTTCACAAATATGTCGACATGCCCACTCTTACACCTTCACACAGTCTCCATAGTAATTCCTTGTTAAAGGTTTTTCACTCTAAGCTGAGGATGGGGGTGGACAAGAACTCAGATGCTCCTATAATCCTCCCCAGCTAAGAGTGAAAATGCCAGGGGAATATTCAATTCAACAACAAAAAATTCAACACAGATTTATGGAGTGCCTAGAAAAACTATAATGATACTTTGGTTTTGGAAGCCACTTTAGTTGGGCAAGAATTTTCAGGTGCATTTGGTCTAGAAGTTAGAAGGTTTAGAGTTGAATTTGTTTTGCTACTTACTAATTGCCTATTTTGGGGCAAGGTATTTCACTTTATTCAGACTCAATTTCCTCATCTATGAAATGATAATTATAATATTTACACTCATAGGGTGGTCCTTTTTAAAAATTTATATATTTTTCAATAAATAAAAATTTTATTTTCTTTCTCTTTTAACTTCTACCCCTATTTTATTGGAAGTAAAATAAACCATTTACAGAATGGCTTGTAGAGTCCTATAGCAAACAACCCCACATTGGCCACATCCCCAAAAATGGTTTATTTCACGTCCTGAGTCCATCACTTGTCTCTTAGGTTGTGGATAGCTTACTTCATCATTGGTTCAGAAGGTAATTAATTCTGTGGCCTGTGAAATACCAAAAAAAGGTGAGTTACATTACTATGATTCAAGATAAATAATCTCATTGAGTTTTTAGAGTTGGATGTGAACTTACACATGATTTAATGAAGTATAAATCCCCCAGTTTACACATAAGGAAACTGAGGAACTGGTCCCTGAAGAGACAAAACGGGGATAATGGCAAGAGTATTAAATGCAAATTTAGAGTCTGGCTTGTGGCTTATTAGCTGTGTGATCATGAGAATCTCATTTTCCTTTTCTGAACTTCATTTAGTCCATCTAGAAAATGGGAGAATTACTCTTGTGACATTTACTTACTGGGTGGTTATGATCTTCTGTAGTTATCAATCAGTAGTTTGTACTTGTCATTATGTATTACTTTGAAATGTGTTTTGCTTTTGAAGTCATCCAGACTGACATGTTTGAGTTAAAAAAGCAACTTATTCAGATAACAATTATAAAATTACTCATTGAATTTTCATTTAAATGCTCTTTTCTTCCTCACTGACACCTGCCAAACCTGGCTTGTACAAATCTAGATGGGCTAGTCCAGAGAGGGTGTCAAGTCAATAGAGCTGTTGGTGAGAGCAGTGAAAAGATTATATGGAATTGGAGTGGGTGAAGCTTTCTTTCTCTGTGGGTTTTTCTTTTGAGGCTGAAAAACTGTCGTTTGGAAAAGGGATTAGCAGTTTAGGGAAGGGGATAAAGATGTTAATGCATTTTGGGATTAGTGAACACATCCCTTTGCCCTAGTGGAAAGACTTGGAATCTTTGAGTCAAAGAGCCTCCATTCATGTCCTGGATCTGCCCACTCAGTTTTTTGACTTTTGACAAATTACTCAAATTTCTTGCCCCTCAGTTTTTCAGCTGTTAAGTGAAGGAGATTGTTGCACTGTTGTTAAACTGTTGATAGCTGTGGAAATATAATTTTTATAAAGTGTTACTTCTTCCTCAGGATTTTCAAGTTAGATGATGACTTATTGGGTATATCATAAATGGAATTTCTGACAAACAATGGAAAGAGTGTCAAATGTGGAATCAGACAATCCTGTATCTTCCGCTTTCTATGTGATCTTAGATATTCTCTGGGTCTCAGTTTCCTCATCTGTCAAATGAGAGGATTAAACAATTATAAATCTGTGATTCTATATGACTATTGAGTTCCCTTCCAGGTCTAAATTTGTGAAGGTTTCTTCTGTTATCCTATGATATTTAACTTGTGACTATATCTACCCTAAATGTGGCTATAATCATAGTTAGAGACAAAGTATGGGATACCATGATGGATATTTTTTGAGTGATCCTGATTTGACCTGCAACTATCCAGAATGGAAAGAAGTTAGAGCTCAAGGGGTCCTCTGATCAGAACACTTCTATGGTTCTCAACTCCTTGCAACTGTTCTGATGATTTTTGTGATATTCATTGGCTTAACCCATTGACTAAAATAGTGAAATTTCTGGGACATTTTAATAGTTACATAGTCAACACCTTTGTTTACATCTCACCTGGACTATTGCAATATCCTCCTCATTGGTTTCAATTTCTCTAGACTTTTCTTTCTCCAATCCATCCCTTATATAGCCACCAAATGAATATTTATAAGGTGAAGGTTTGGCCATGTCACTCCCCTACTTAAGAAGTTTCAGTGGAACCCTATTGCTTCCAGGATAAAATATAAATTCCTCTGTTAGCAGTAAAAGCTGGTCTCACACTTTCCAGACTTATCTATCCCTCTCTTTTGTATCATGCATATTCCAGCTAAACTGCCCTACTTTCTGTTCTTCATAAAGATATTCCAGATCCCACCTCTTACTTGGATTGCTTTTCCTCATCAACTCCACCTCCTTAGAACCCCTAACCTCAAAGATCAGTCCAAATGCTTCTTTCCATGGGAGTTTCCATGATGCTTCCAGCTGAAAGTGCCTCTCTGTTTGCATTTATTCATTTCTGCACATGTTGTTTCCTCTTATAAAATCCAAACTTTTGGTGATCAAAAACTATTTCAGGTTTGTCTGTCCTGTTCTGGACATAGGGGCACTTTTAAATGCTTACTGATTAACAAAGAAGTCAAATATTTGAAAATGGTAATTTTAACAATCTAGAATGTGTGATACTCATAGGTATGCTCCCTCCCTATGCTCTTTGAGCAAAGAGAAATTGAGATGAGGGACAAATGAAAATTATTAAAATAATTCATAATTCTATAATATTTGGCAGTTTCCATGCATCCTCTTATTTGATCCTCATAAGTTTTGTGAGGTAGGCAGTACAGAATATATCACTATTGTATAAGTGAGGAAACTGAGTCTCAGAGGAATTATAAAAGTTGTCTAGTCTCTCACATACTAATTTTGCTTCATGAGACCTCTCTGAATCAGGGAAAGTATGTGTCCCTTCCTGCTCCCCCAACCTTCATGGGGCCTGAAGGAGTCCCCAACCTCTTTGAGCAACAGAGTTTGGTCAGTGGCCAAAAGCAGATTTTCCTGAAAGAGCTATTATTTAGAGGGGGGAAAATCTGTATTCTGAGAATATTTGGCATGAAACCAGGAGAAACAGAAAAGTCAGTGGCAAACCCAGGTCCAGTGAAATTTCTAATCAGTTCAGTTGAGATTTATAATTCATTTTGAGGCCAGAGGGGCAATCATGGTATGTTCTAAGAACCCAACCTATTCACTACCTCCATTGCTATGGGATTTATTGAGGGTGCCATTGGTGATGAGAGACCTCTAGTTAAAAGGGATTCAGAAGAAGCTAGCCAGCTGGAGGGTTGAGAGTTATAATTATGGGGGTACAAATGGTAATTCTGTTCATATATTGAAGAGTTTAACAACTTGTAAATATCAAAATAATACTGCACTCCAGAAACTCCATTTTTCTTTAGCTAGCTCAGTGGATAGAAGCCCAACTCTAAAATGATGGATTTTGCTTTCCCTTGACCCCTTAGACTTGTTGGTGATGTGGTCCTATGCTGAATTCCATTTTGGACACCACTGCTACATCAGGACTCTTCAGTTCTTTGGCAATTAATGACTTCTGACTGCCTCTGGCCAATTCTTTGCAAAGATCTTTATTCCTTATCAGCTACCTTCTACAGCTTTAGCCTACTCTAGCTGGCTAAAGTTTCTCCTAAGTGGCTGCCTTCTCCTCTGTTAACATCTTCTATTTCGTCAATCTCATTAGTCAATCATTAAACATTTATTAAGGGCTTCAATGGGAGAGGCACAGTGTTAAGGTGTGCTAAGTTTCATAGGCACGTAGATGAAATCTGGAAAGGTTTGTAGAGGTTAAAACCTCCTCATTTTACAGATGAGGAAATAGGCCCAGAGATTTGTCCAGGTCACAGGGCTAATAGTGTCTGAGGTAGATTTTGAATTTAAGCCTTCCTTACTCCAAATGCAAGATTCTACCCACTACTTCGCTCCACCTCTCACCTATACCATGACTTTGATTGCTTCCAAGTCAAACCATTCCCATTAGATGTATTCAGTGTAAACAATTATAAGATCCTTCTTTGGGTCATATCATAATAGATAAAGAGTGGAGAAAGGTTTTCAAAGGTCACATAGTTAATCCCTCTCATTTGGTGAGGAAACTGAGACTTCCAGAGTTTAGGGGACTTGTCCAAGGTACAAAGTTGCAGAGCTGAGATTTAAATTCAGATCATGTGATTTTCTTCTGAACCACACTTCTATTACCTCATTGACATCTGCTCCTTCCCCTCTTCTCTCATTGCTGCCATTTTCATTCAGACTAATTGCCACAGGCGCATATTGCCTCCATTGGTTCCATGTTCCACTTAATCATTCAAAAGCTGCCTACATAATCTCTCTAAGTCACAGGTCAATCATTGTTACTCCTCTCTACTTTAGTAACTTCCCACTTCCTATAGGTAAATTGCAAACACTTTGGCCAAGCATTTGAGGCCATTCTCAGTGTGATTTTCCAGCCTTATTTTCATGCTATCTCACACAGTTTACATTACAGTCAGATTGGATTAATAGCCATTTTCCAATCCTGTTCACCTCTGTGTAGTCACAAAAGTAAGCCCTCCTCTTCCCATTTCTCCATTCCCCTTGCCTGTAACTGCCTCCTCATCTCAACCTTCTCTTCTTTCAAAGTACAGCTCAGATGTATCTCATCTTCTTCCATGAGATATTTCCAATTCTCCCAGATGAAAGCATTTTTCTCTTGCTTCATGTTTTCCTAGGACACTTTGCCTCAATCTCCCTCTTCCTCTTATCACATTCTATCTTGTACCTTGTATACATGTTATATTCCCCTTCCTTTCCTCTTTCCATTAGACTTTAAGGTCCTTGAAGTGCTATTATTTAATCTTTTTGTGATTAGCCTGGCTCATAGTAGGTGTTTAATGATTGTTCTCTGAATTTAGTTCTATGAGATTTTATTATTCTAAGACCCTACTGACCCAGCCTCCTAGGGTTCTTGATGACTTCTAGACTAAAATTCAGCTTGACAAGTAATTATTAAGTGCCTACTGTATATCAGTTTTGTCATAGTAAATAGAAAGTTGACCTTGAAGCAGGCATGACCTGGGTTCAAGTCTTATCTTTGACAAGATCTTGCTGTGAGATCCCATAACCTCTCAATGCTTTTTTGCAAGTCTCTAATAATCTAAATTTTGTAGAGGGGGTTTCTATCTAGGAGGAATGAAGGAAACAAGTATTTATTAAATTTCTACTAATTACCAGGTACTGTGATAAATGCTTTACTAATTTCATTTATTTCTCATATAACCTAGGAAGTAAGTTCTATTATTATCCCCATTTTACAGTTGAACAAACTGAGGCAAACAGATGTTAAATGATTTGCCCAAGTAGTTACATAGTAAATGTCTGAGGCTAGATTTGAATTCTAGTCTTCTTGACTCTAGGTCCAGGGTTCTATCTTCTGCACCAATACCAGTGAAAACATAGGTCCAGTTTCTACCCTCCATTTACAAAGCACTATAGTAACACAAAGACAAAAGTAAAATAGTCCCTGCCTTCAAGGAGTTTATATTCTACTGGGGGAGGGAAGAGTACATATAACTAATTAAGTAAATACAAAGCTTATACAATATGATAAAAAGTCATTTCAGGAGGAAGAGAATGCGACTCCTTGGTGTGATCCAGAAAGTCCTTATGTAGATTGGAGCACTTGAGCCTGTGCTTTCAAGGAAGGGTCTATGGGACAGATGAACAGATATGAGAGAATGTCTAGTCATTATTAGAGGTCCTGGATAAAATACTCTATGAAGGCAATAGCTAATTGGTCAGTTTTATTGAAATGGCAAATGCAGGGTGCAGAATAATAAGAAATAAATTTGGAAAGGTAGATGAGATCCAAAATGTGGAAGACTTTCAATGGCCAATCCAGGACTGGCCAGGAATGTTCTAGGATCTTATTACCCAGATTGGTCTCATCCTTCCTTTACTTTATTTCCAAACCAAATCCCCTACTTGCAGTTCCTGGGTAGACCTTAAGGGATTCTTGCCCAAGTAAGCCCAGTCTTGTAGACAGATGACATAACAGATCTTTGATAAAATAGGACAGTCTAGCACAGGGATCATAGAACATGGCCCAAATCTAGACTTAGAGATTAGAATTCCATTCAGAACTTAGCACCCAAGGATCAGAGGTCAGTCAAGATTTTAGAAAATGGAGCTGGAGTGGGAGGAAAAGATATACTAGGATTCTAGCAGGGGTGGAAGCTAGGGGCCTATTGGGTTACATAGCATGGTTGTGGTTTCTTATTCTCTGTGTCCAGGGGTCTTTGCTCATTTGACTGAGGTCCTAATCTGCTTCCTTTTTCTCCTCCAAATGAGGCATGGAAATAATTACTCTTCAAAAGTACTTTGACTACTAACCAGGTCACTGCCATAGACCGGGATCCTGTGAAGCACTCCTTAAAGGGAAAGGCCAAAGGAAGATGTAAAAGATGTAATCACTTGTATCCCTGCTTTGTAGGAACAGTTATTTACCTGAACCCAAGTCTTCCATTAAGCCATATAAGGAATGTACCTCTCAAGACAACCACTTTAATTCCAGAGCAGTAACAATATCCTTGACCTCGAGTCAGTGCACTGGATTTTCCAGAGCTCTTTTCTATTTTTTTCATCAGACCCTCATAAAAATTCTAAGTTATGAGCAGACCAAGAATTAAAGAAGCTCTTCTTTTTTAAAAAAAACTGAATTACAGGAAGATTGGATGAAGTGACTTATCCACAGACAAGGTTAGTGCCAAAGCTTAGAGTGGAACCTCAGGACTTCTTACTCTTAATGTTGGGTCATTAGCATGGCATATGTAAATAATGAATGGCATGTCCAGTCAACATTGACTTCTAGGGCTTCCTGATCTATGCATAATCAAATCAGCCAGTTCACCCATCCTTCCCCTCCTCTGCCATCTGTGTACAGTCAGGCGGTTTCTGACCTGGTGGGTGATTCTCTCTGAGCCCTAATAATAAACAGAGCAGAGCAACCTGGGGGGAGACAAGAGTAGCCCTTGGTGACTGTTGCCAGTCTTGGAACAGAAGACTCACTTGAACCTGAACAGGTCAAATGGGCCCAGTGATCACAGGTCTCCGCTCCCCGGCAAATCTGTTCTGTGCATTGACATTTATTGAGGATGTTTTATTTCATTCTATTCATTAACCATGGGGAGTTGCCATGGCAACACTTAAAGGCATATGCTGCCCAGGAATAGATAGGAATAGTTATGGTTTTAGGAACAAACATCAGAATAGCATTTAGTTTCAGAACCAAAAACCTGCCTTCTCCCTAAACTCATGGGTTTCCTTGGCATTCAAGGCTCTTGGTTTAGATTGTCCTATCTTTTCCCTCCTTCCCTCCTCTTCACTCCCCTCCTACTTTCTCCTCCTTCCCTTTTCTTCCCTTGCCCTTCCCTCCCTTACTTCTTCCTTCCCTCCTTCCTCTTCTCCCCCATCCTTTTCCTTCTTCTCCCTTTCCCCATTCTTTCTCTCTCTTCCCCCTTCTTCCTTCTCCTCTCTTCCTCTTTCATTTTCTTTACCTCCTTGCTCCCTTCCTCCTTATCTAGAAATGGGTCATTTTTTTTCTGCATGACTGGTGGAATAGATGAGTCTGTGTATGGAGTTGGTGGTGATATTTGTATATGTTGAGGTAGGACATTTATATGTGAATGTGCACAGGTCTGAATATGTGATCAGGTATGTGTTTTAGTGTCTATCTGAGTGTATAAGGGGGTGAGTGAGGATATGTGTGTAAGGGGGAGGGGGAGGGGTTGGGAGGTAGGGATAACTGTGTATATGAGAACTATTGTGCATGGAGGAAGGGACGAATGTATATGAAGAGTAGGTATATACCTGTATGTCTAAATATGTGGGTGGAAATAGGTGTTTATGACATGTGCATGTGTTGGGAAGATGGGGTAGATATGCACATGAAATACAAAGAGGAGGTCCATGTTTGTATTGGGTTCAGCGAACATCTGTGTGGATGTGGAGGTGAGAGTCAAGTGTGAGTATGAGTAAGGATCTGTCAGTGAACAAGGAAAGTGTCTTTATGTGGTGGTTGTGTAGGTGCCCAGGTATATGTGGAGATACACATGAGTTTGAACTATAAGTGTGTATGTAGCTTTTGTGACTTTTCTTTCTGAGCTCCTTTATCTCTCCAGTTGCTTTTTTTTAAAAATCCTTTTCCAAGTATCCTTTTCTACTTCTTTTTTTCCTCTTTCCTGAAGGACTAGTTCCCTCTACCCCATCCCCCTCCATTCCTACCCTTCACTCCTGCCATTGTGGTCCTAAGTTCTTTTATTCCTTCTCTGAACACTCCCTTTCTTGGTAAATTTATCCTCTCCATGATTTTATTTGTCACCTTGATGCAGAGGACTCCCAAATTCATATCTCTAGACCCAAATGATCCTCTAGTCCCCCATCTGATATATCTGACCACCCAAAGGACATCCCCATCTCTGCCTGGTTAGCACTTCAAAGGCAACACACTCAAAACCTACCCCTTCTTTTACCTTCATCCAATCTCCCAGTTTTATAATCTGGGATTTGTCCCTAGCTCATCCTTCTCCTTCTGCTCCCACATACTTTCTTAAGGCTCCTATTTGGACAATTGTAATGTCCTCATAACTGGTCTTCCTACCTCCAGTCTTTGTACTCCAATTCATAATTTATATGTTCTCAGAATAAACTTCCTAATTCATGGATCTCATCATGACACTTAATCACTCATCAACCTTTCATGGTTCCCCATCACCTATAAAATGAATTATGAACTTCTTTACCCATCATTTAAGGCTCTTTAGAATTCGGTTCCATCTCATCTTTCCAGCCTTATTTGATACTATTTGCCTTTGAGTATCTGTATTACAGACAAACCACACTTCTCACTCTTCTCTGATATTGCCCTGATCTTCCTTCCTCTTTACATTTTTACATGCTGACTTTTATATCTGGAATATGTTTCCAGGTATTCACTTGTTGAAATTCTCTCTTCATTTTAGACCTGCTCAGGTCTCACCTCCTATCCAACAACCTTCCCTATCATATTTTTTCCTAGAAGTAATACTTACTTGGTTTGGGAAAGCAAAGAAAGTATCATTTTCATCTTTTAATTCCTAATGTCAAATATAGGGCTTTTCATTTTAGCAAATGCTACATAAACATTCAAAAAATTAAATTGAATTGATAGGGTGGATACATGTAGAAGGATCATTTGTCTATGGAAGACATGTGAATGACTCTGTGTGTGTGTGTGTGTGTGTGTGTGTGTGTGTGTGTGTGTTTGAGTATATGTGAAATATGAGTTCTTGTATTCATGAGTATAGGGGAGTTGCAGTGGATAGAATGCCAGACTTGGAGTCAGGAAGACCTGGTTCAAACCTCTGAGCAAGTCACTTACCCCTGTTTTCCTCAGTTTCCTTATCTATAAAATGAGCTGGAGAAGGAAATGGCAAACCACAACATCTTAGACAAGAAAACTCTAAAGGGGATCACAAAGAGTCATACATAGCTGAAACAATTTAAAATCAACAAAAGGTAGATATATGTGTATAAATGTTTGTATTTGTGGTATATATGAATGTACAAGGTATGAATAACTGATAAGGAAAGAAGTTTGTGTGTGTGTGTGTGTGCGTGTGTATGAGAGAGAGAGACAGAGACAGAGAGCATAATCTGAGTGTGAATTGGGGTATGCGCATATGTCCATGTAGGGTACCAGTATGTATATGTATAGGGTATGAATAGAATACAAGGTGTGAGTTTGTATATAGAGGGTACCAATGGGAATATGTATGTGCTGGATTGTCTGGGTGCTTATATGTATGTAGGTGGTGTGAATGTAGAGGACATGAGGAGGTTGTGCGTAAGTATGTGTTTGTCTATGAATTTGAGTATGTGTAGGCATATAGGTAGTAGAGGGTAAGAATCTGTACATTTGGGTATGTTAGTGCAGGACAGATCTGATTAGATGATGGGAAGGAAGACCCTAGGGTGTCTCTTATTTTAGTGTCTCCTATATTCCTTCCTGTCTTTCTTAGGTAAGTCATCCTTCTCTCCTGAGACTTATTGCTCTATTCCTGGTACCTCCCTCACAATGTCAGCCTGGCACACTGGGTGTGCCAGGTTCACAGATTAAAGACAAGAAAAGGACATTATAAACCACAAAATTCAACTCCTTCATTTTACAGATGAGAAGACAGGCCCAGAAGCATTGACTCTGGAGTCAAGTTCAAATCCTTCTCACCATCCATCTATCTATATACTTACCTATCTAGCTAGCTTTCTAGCTTTCTGTCTCTCTAGGACCTTGCAAGTCATTTAATCTCATGAGGCCTCAGTTTCCTCATTGAAAAATGGGTTGGGGTTGGAAAAGCACCTTAGAAATAATTTAATCTAACCCCTTCATTGAATAGATGAGAAAACTGAGTCCTAGAATTTGCTCAAGTACACACAGCTAGGAAGCAGTGGATACAGGTGGGTGTATCTGAGTCCAGTTTTCTATTTTCTATGGTTCTTTACAGAACACTGAGCTTGGAAACATGAAGAGGAGTTCAAATCTATCTCCATCAAGTCCAACTCCTTTATTTTACAGATGAAAAAACTAAGGCATGGAGCACCAATTCTAGCCATGTGACCCTGGTCAAGTTACTTGGTCTCTATTTGCCTTAGTTTCCTCAACTATAAAATGAGTAAAATAATAGCATCTACCTCATGGATTTGTTGTGATGATCAAATGAGAACCTGGCATATAGAAAGTTCTATATAAATGCTTCTGCCCTTAGTTCCTTAGAGTGTAAAGGCACCTTAGAAATAATTTAGTCTAACCCCTTCATTGAACAGATGAGAACACTGAGTCCTAGAATTTGCTCAAGTACACACAGCTAGGAAGCAGTGAGTACAGATGGGTGTATACAAGTCCAGTTTTCTATTTCATATCCTTGTCTATATTTTTTTTTGCAAGGCAATAGGATTAAGTGACTTGTCCAAGGTCATACAGCTAAGTGAATATTAAGTGCTTGAAGCTGGATTTAAACTCAGGTCCTCCTGACTCCAGGGCAGGTGTTCTGGCCCCTGCAACACATAGCTGCCCCGTCTATACTTATTTTATTAGTACCATACTTATGTTTTCACCATATAATTTTTTATATCACCTCCCTGAATCCTTCTCTAATTCTCTCAATTGGAATGCTTTCGTTCATAGAATCTGCTAACCCTTTCTACTTCTTTAGTCTTCTCTTACTCTATATTATATTCATTTATGCATAAATATAATGTTTCATGTCTCCCATTAGACTTCTTGAGGGTAGGGATTCTCTGCTTTATCTCTGTATTATCCTTAATGCTCTCCTCACTGAATTGAAGATAGCAACTTGCTCAAGTGCTGTGTTCTAAATGAATCAATGAGTAAAATAGGAACAAAATCTGACATCATGCTATGAACACATAAACAACATGAATGCTTATATTATCCATATGTGTGCTCCCATGTGATCACATATATTCATTTCATATTCTTATACTCCTATGATGAAGGTGGTGAAAGAATCATTACCTTCATTTTACAAGTGAGAAAACTGAGACTGAGAGGGTTGGAGGGTCCTGAAGAATGAGACATGAACTTGGGACTTCTGAATGAACTGGGACTTTCAGATGCCAAGTTTATCTGTTTTTCTGTTATACTGTATTGTCCAAAGAATTGGATTGATTTTAGGCTACATGGGAATGTATTGAAAGAAGTGGTTATGGGGATAGCTTGGTGGCTCAGTGGATAGAGCATCAGTACTGGATTCAGGAGGACTTGAGTTCAAATCTGGCCTGAGACACTTAATATACCTAGCTGTGTGACCTTGGGCAAGTCATTACCTTGCCGATAAAAACCCCAAAAATAAATTTAAAAAAAAGAAAGAAGTGGTTATGACATTATATGGGTCTGGTCCCATGGATGATCCATTTTCAGTATGCTCTCTGGGGTAATTTGCTGCATGGTGAGACATATCAACAAATAACAAAGACTCGAGTATCTCAGCCCTGACAAGGCTCTCTCACTCAAGTCTGGCTGAAACATTCTGCTGGAGTTGTCCTATGTCTTCTTTCCTTCTGGCTGGTTAGATTGTAGGGTCACTGTAACACTAACCCCCTCAATATGGAAAGAATAACTGTATTTAGTTTGGCATTCAAGGCCCTCCATAGTCAGACTTAAACGAGATATTGAAAAAATCTTATTTCACTCTACTCTTTCAGACACTCCTGTCAAATTGGACAATGAGCTGTTTTCTTATATATTTGTTTTTCTTTCCTATTATGTTTGCATGTCTACGTTCCCCCCATTCATGTAGGTTATTCTCCATACTTGTAATGCAACCTTAAGAGATAGGTGTTATTATTATCCTAAGTTAAGGGAACTAAGGTAGACAAAGATTAAGTGACTTGCCCAAGGTCACATGACCAGAGTTTGAGATAAAAAAAATTTTAATTCAGTTCTTCCTGACTTCAGATCCAGACTGCTCTAACCATTATACAACCCTGCTGTCTATTATGATAATAGCTATTCTATTTGTATCCATAGTGCCTAGTCTAGTGTCTCCAACATATTAGATGTTTATTTAATGGCCCTTTAATTGAATTGAATTATCCTTCTCACATACTCCTGCTAGATGGTTTCACCCCTGAAATATATTGCATTCATTCCTATCTTTTACTCATATCACTTGGTTTCCATCTCCCTTTCCTATATTATCCAACCTTCAAGGCCCAGGTCAAAACCCATTTCCTTCAGGAAGTATTTCCTGATCACTGTACTATCCACTTCATGATTGTCACAACTCGAGAGTCTTGGATTTCAATGGGTGCCTGAGGTCCTCGGGGCCTATTGATAGAATGCAGCAGTGTCTTTGGCTACAGAAAGATAAGCAAGGCTTTTCTGGGGGTCCAAATCCTTCCAAATCTGTGGGAGACTGATTACCAAGTGAGGGCATGTTATCAGAGAATGTCAGTCAGGATTCTGGCACAGGTCTGCCCAGGAGAATAGAGAAGAACTCAGAAGGACATAGCTGCTATTAGTCCTTGGATTCAAAGTCATCATCACCTAAACTCTTCAGTGTTTTCTCTGCCTAAGACTTCTGGTCAACTTGCAGGATAGTCTGGTAATGTTGACCCACCTAGATCAGGGCAATACAAAGGCACACACACAGAGAATCCTGAGAACCATACTATTTTTGTACAGAGGTCTTCCCAGGCTCATTATCTCTCCTTTTCCCAAAGACAAATACCTCTGTAAAAGCAGTAGAATGAGACAAACATTAACTAGGAAGATTTCCTTCCTCCTTCTGCTTTCATTTGCAGTTTGCAGACAGTCTCAAAATTTGAGAGAGGTTGGTGTCCCTCTCATGGGTATTGCCTATAACTGCTGCTTTTCTGTTCCCAAAGCTCAATTGTTCTGGCATCTTTATGATAACATGAATCTAAGCTGTTAATGAAAAACACTTAGGAGATAACACCACAAAAAAGAGAAAAGAGTTGCATATGACCAAAATCAAGAAATAATAATAATATTTGTGTAACACTTTATGTTTTACCAATTTTTTGGTCTTTTGTTTTGCAAGGCAATGGGGTTAAATGACTTGCCCAAAGTCACAAGCTAAGTAATTATTAAATGTCTGAGGTTGGATTTGAACTCAAGTCCTCCTGACTCCAGGGTTGGTATTCTGTCCACTATGCTACCTAGATGCCCCCCATTTACCAAGATTTTCTGCAGAGAAAAGTTCTTGTTAACAGGTGAAAAGCGAGTATGAAACAAGTTGGAGTAGAGCCTGAGATTTGTGAATGTTAGTCCAACAGTATTTATTAAATGCTAAATGCTGAGGATATAAATAAAGGCAAAAACAGCCTCTAGTTTCAAGGAATATGAATTCTAAGGGGAGAGTCAACGTGTTAAAGAGACATACAGAATAGATGGAAGGTAATGTGAGAGGGGAAGGCACTAGCAGCTAGAGGGACTAGGAAAGGCTTTCTACAAAAGATAAAATTTGGGTTGATTTTTTTTAGTTTTATTTTTTTTTAGCAAAGCAAATAGGGTTAAGTGACTTGCCCAAGTCCACACAGCTAGGTAATTATTAATTGTCTGAGGTCAGATTTGAACTCAGGTACTCCTGACTCCAGGGCTGGTGCTCTATCCACTGTGCCACCTAGCTGCCCCGAATTTGGGTTGATTCTTGAAAGAAGCCTGGGAAGCCAAGAGGGCAGAACATTTCAGCATGAGAGACCACAGGATGTAGGGATGGCCAACCAGCTGTGGTGCTGGAGGATCTGTAAGTAGAATAATATGAGTGCCTGTGGAGGAAAGTCAAGCACAAGACTTACCATGCCTTTCCTTACTGGACATATTTTGAAGGGTCTGGATTGCCTTCTTGGCCTTCATCCTACCTTTTCTCCCTATGACATTCTTAGAATTTTTTTAGAAGGTAAATGGAGAATTCTTTCTATCTTGACTTTGCCCTCTAGTTCATTAGATTGTAAGCTCCTTGAAGCCAGGAAATATTTTACTCTTTTTGTATCCCGCAGAGTTCAGTGCCTGGCTCCATTAAAGGGACTAAACAGTGAGCATCTAACAATAGCAATATTTCCTTTCTCTAAATTCAGAATTTAGTAAGTGTTAGCATTAGGAATAGGACTCAGATTTTCTCATTCTAAGTACTGTTTCTACTATCATACACAAATTTTTCCTTTAGATTGGCAACTCTCTGAGTTGCCTGAAGAACTGTTAGGAAGAAAGAAAAGCTAGAAGTGGGGCCCATGTTTCAGCAGAGGACCAGTAATTAGGGAGAGAGGTCACACTAGGCAGAGAGGAGTGTGGGGTGGGGTGTCTGACTCCACAATCCACATAGCACTGGAAGCATACAGCTCCTGTTTGCCATTCCCTGCTGCCTACCTGAGAGTCTTCAGGGTGGGGGGGATAGGGTGGGAAGGAGAGGGTCTACGCAGGAATAAAAAAGAGTAAGCGTAGGTGGGCGGAGGAGGATGAGCTTAGAAGCCTTTGGAGGATTTGCTGAACTCCAGAATGTATCTACCACATGTCTGCTTCAAGGTTGCCACCGCGCTGGGGAGGCTGTGGGAACATAGGAACATATATATACCGTGAGAACTATAACAGCCCACACTTGCAGAATGTTTTGGCAGCTAATAAATAAATATATGGAAGAAATTGCTGGCCTTCCTCTCAGTCACTCTTTAAGGAGGGACCTCTTCTCTATACCTGCACTTCAGGGTATAAGAACCCCAGATTTCTCCCTGTCTTCCCTCCAGAGCAAAGGTGAAATAATACAGCTTTACAGGAGGACATGGATAATCTCTCCAGTTACTGGGCAAAAGTCCTATGGAACCCAAAGGGAAGGGAAATGTGGTCCAAAAACCAGGAAAACAAATTTTAGGGTTCTACTCTGCCATTAACTAGCTGTGGGAATGACTTCCACCTAGGGGGTCTCATTTTCTTCTGCTATACATTTGTGCTAAGAAGACCCACATTCCATACTTCACTGGGTTATTTTGAGATCCACTGAGCAACGTTTGGTCTTCATAAATGAAGACCACAGTATGGTAAAGGAATTTATTTACAGTCAAAGGTACATGATGCACATTTCATTTGTATATTTACTTACAGAATTGTACTAAACTATATAATACTAAACTATAAAGGACTGCTAGATGGCTTAATTGAAAGAGTGACGAACCTGTAGTCAGGAATCTGAATTGAAATCCTCCACACTTCACACACTTTCTAGTTGGATGTCTTGGGCAAGTGCTAACACTTACCTTTGCCTCAGTTTGCTCTTCTTATGAATAGGTAGATCAGTTGTTACACACACATACACACACACACACACACACACACACACACACACACATACACACATTGCCTCCCAAAAGGGAATCCCCAGCTCCATTTTAGGTGGTCTGAGAATTTGCTAAACCCTTTAAATTAGCTCTTATACTATAGAACTGTTGTATAGACCAAATGAAATAACATGCATAGGACTTTGCAAATCTTAAAAGTGTAATATAAATACTAGGAAGTGTTATTTAAATTGAAATAATTATTATTCACTAAATAGACTAAAGAAACTAAGACTTAACTGAACATAGTTTTAAAAAATTAATACTAAACTTAATTAGAAATATAAATTTTTGCAAAGGTAGCCTTTAAGTCATACCCTTCAGCTTACTCTTAAAATACAGAATATCCTTTTCAGTCTTTTCTTCTTGACTTAAAAAAGGACATCTTTCCAGTTGGATCCAACTCACCTCACCCCATACTTAACTTTGAAGGGCTGGTGGGGAAGTTTAAGGTTGCTCATCCTCTTAAAATTTAACCTTTAAACTTCATTGCCAATAACAGAGGCTCAGTCTGATCCATGGAAAACAAAGTGGTAAGAAGAGTGAAAAGAGAAATAATATTTAGGGGACGTTTTATTGAATTTGGCTACTGCCTGGAGGAAGAGAGGAAGGTACTTCTGGAGGGATGGCAGAAAGTTGTATAGGAACAAATGGGGAAGTATCCTGAAGAGGACAGTCAATGTAGAGGATCGTGTCTGTTGGTGATACAGTCACTAGGTTTCATTCCTTCTTCTTCTGTCAGAAACTCATGAAGGTGAGAAAGAGGAGGGGAATGAGTATGTCAAGTCACTCTCATGCCCCTTGGGCTTCTGATACTGGGTAACCCCATGAAGATGAAAAGACAGCTGGGTTCACTCAGTACATCCAATACTCAGGCCTAAGCTTCTAGCTTTCTTTACTGGGCATATCATTTATGAAGATCTTCATTCATTAGCTATCTATTCTAGGAGGGGTTGGTAGGTTCAGTCTTTCTTGGACACTGAGAGCCAAAGCATTTCAGCTTACTCTTGGAAGGTCTCTGACCCTCTGTGGCCTACAAAGTAATCCTAGTGGAAGTGTCCCAAATCAGAAGTGCTCCCTGGAGGCAAGTGAGCAGACTCTAGATATTCCCTGGAGAGGCTTCTGGTGGCCAACTGGGGAAGCAACAGTTCGTAAGTATTCGTCCCTTCCTACTCCTACCCCCACCTCAAAATCCTCATAGAGAAAGTCTAGAGATAGTTTCCCACTAGCTATAGCAGATACCTTAGATTTGTTAGTGGCATGCTTCTGGCATAACCCACCCTCACACCATTATGATACTTTCTACAGTTCTCAGGATACTACATATTCTCTGTGAGCCTCACTAGAACTCTATGAGGTAGACAGGGCAGGGCAGAGCTGGATGGAGGGATTCCTGTGGTTCTTCAACAAATTCTTATAATTAGCTCTTCATTTTTGTTGTTAGTTCACAGCAATTTATGCAGAATTGTATCTCTTCATAATTTAACATTTCAATCATTTCATCTCCTTTGGACAGTAAATCTGGGAGAGTGCATTTAGGGTATACAGAATCTGGGAGCTGGAAGAAAAATTAGAGATTATTTAACTTAACCCCTTTATTTGATAGCTGAAGAAAATGAGTACCAGAAATAGGAAGCAACCTTGTCCAGTAGATCACAAATGGTCAGTGGCAAAATCTGGGTCTCTTGACTCTATCCTTCAATGCCCTTTCCTTTATAACATCCTTATTAAGGTAGCTACTATTTTTATATCTATTTTTCCTGGTGGGGAAATGGAGGCACTAGCCAACTAAGTGACTAATTAGCAGTAAACAAGGGTAAAAATGTTTCTTTATCTTTTGCTTCCATTATTTATGAGGACAATATCTTGCCAGTTAGCAAAGAGATAAAATGATAAAGTCAGGATCCTGGGATTTCTGAGATATTATTTTAGATAGCTTGAAGTTGGGTTGAAGAGGAGGTAATGTTTACTAGTATTTGCCTTTCTATTATCTTTCCACATTTTAATCAACGACACATATTATTTTTTATTACCTAGTGCTATGCCGCCTCAACTGAACTCTTAAGTTCATCATTTTTTCTGATTGCCCCTTTAGATTTACAATAAATTAGCAAGGAACAAATTTAATGACTGAATAAGTTATGATATATGAATGTTTGGAGTACTATTGTTCTGTAAGAAACCATGAATGGTTGAACTCTAGAGAAGCATGGAAAGAATTACATGAACTGATGCTAAGTAAAGGGAATAGAACCAAGAGAACACTGTACACATTAACAACAACATTGTGACTTGATCAACTATGATAGATGCAGCTCCTCTCAGCAGTTTAGAGAGCTAGGACAACCCTAGGAGACCTATTATGGACAATGCCATCCACATCCAGAAGGAAAAAAACACACAAAATCTGAATGAACACTGTTCACCTTTAAAAAATTTCTCTTATGTTTTTCCTTCCTATTCAATGGTTTTCCTTAATTTTTCCTTAGTCCTAATTTTTCATACTCAGAATGACTAATATGTAAACATGTTAAACACAAATATACATGTACAACATTAGTAGTAGACTGTTTGCCACTCAAGGGAGGTGAGTGGAAAGGGAGGGTGGAAGAAAATCGTGTAATTTATAAATATGCAAGTGGATGAATGTTGAAAAACTTTCATAACATGTAATTGGAAAAATAAAATATCAATAAAAGAAGGAAATTTAACTTTCTCCACAAGCAAAAGTTATTTTTATAAATTATTTAGAACCAGCTACCAACATATTCCCTGTGGCTCATCTTATCATTTGGGAAAAAAAATTCTTATATGAGCTATTCTTCCCAATTGTAAGTTCACAATTGACTGTACCAAATTTTATCCTTTATAGAATTTGTATTTTAACTTTGATCTCCTGTTGGATGGTAAACTAGGAAGTACACATTTAAGAAACATTGACTTTTGGAGTTGGAAGGAACCCCAGAGATATCAAATGATCCCACCTCCATGAAGGTCCTTGGTCCTTCATGATAGTACTAACCCTTCCTCCCTTGGGCTACACAGAGCACTTTTCTTGCATTCTCTTATATTCTTATCACAATTTATTTATATTATAGTTATTTTGCATTATATAATTTCCTATCTCCTACTAGACTGTAATCCCTATGAGGGCTAGAATTTAACTAAACTTCTCTGTCTTCCCATGCAGAATATCATTGCTTAATTTAAATCTAGTGCAATGTGTGCATTGTACACTGTGCTAGGTATTTGGTGAATGGTTGTCAAATTGAACTGAATTCGTCCAAGGTCTTTATAGAAGAAGAGCCAGTTGAAGGGAAATTACTTGCTGCTTGAGCCAAGAGCTTCTGAATCTTACTCTATTTCACTTTCTGATTGTCTATCTAAAACCACAGCAAGCAACTTTTACCTTTGGGCCAAACGTGTGTGTGTGTGTGTGTGTGTCTGTGTGTGTCTGTGTGTCTGTGTATATGTGTATGTGTGTGTTAGGGGAGGATGGTAAGATCACCTGTTCAGAAGTCTTTAACCTAGGGCCTATGAAATTGCTTTTAAATATTTTGATAAATGGATTTCAATATAAGTCATTTTCTTTGTAATGCTATATATTTTATTTATTTAAAAACATTAACCTGGGTTGAGATCCATAGGTTTTTTCCCCCATATCACTGAAAGTATCTTTGACATAAAATCAGAAATGATTAAGAATCTCTAACCTTGAATGTGACTCCCATGGCAGAAAGCCTTCTCTGGGTACCACACTCTTCTTAGCTGCTGAAAGGATATGAAGTCTATAATGAAGCTTCCAGGTTAAACAAGAGCTGAAGCACATTTCAAGATAGTACTCTCAGCATCCTTTAAATTTTCTACCCTATGACAAAAATACCAGTTTCCTCAACCTAGACATGACTTTACTACATTGTCTACTTACTCACCTTCTTTCAAAAGCATCATAGAGGAAGCATCAAAGAGTCATATAGACTGTAGTCTTAGTTCTTAATGAAGGACCAAGGATTAGATTGGCCAGACTTGTACTGAAAATGGTTTCCTTTGTTTTGGACCTGAATACAATGGATGAGAAGACCTTGGGGTTAGTATTGAACCCCAAAGCCATAGTCACAAGTTGTTGTGTGTTGCCCCTGATCTTCATTCTCCTGACTAGGGGAAATTCCTGAGCAAAGAGCCTCATTTGCATGATTTAGAACAAAGCTGCCTTCTTTACATTGCATCCTTTTGGCATAAATGACACGGGGGAGTTCTATTAAGACATGCTGTGTGACCAAGTCTGAGTCATTCTGAGTTGGATTTAAATGAATCAATGGTGTCTTTTTGCTGATTTCTGGTGACAGAAAAAATATGATGTTTCTCTCCCGCTCTAATGTCCTCCCCCTCTCTTTCTTCCCTCTGCTTCTCTCTCCTCTTCTTTCCCCCCTCATACCATGTTACAGCCCCTTGGTTCCTTCTCTTCCTTTCTGGGATAGTCTATTAGACCAGAAAAGGATATTAGAATATAGACAGCAAAAACCAGGAGTGGGAAAGATGCTAGGATATAGAACCTTAATGCTAAAAGGCAACATAGAAGACCTAGTCTGAAAAGAGGTCAAGGGACTATTTAGTCCCACTCCATTATTTAAGATGAGGAAAGTGAATCTCAGAAAAGGAAAATGACTGACTTTTATGTAGCTAGTAGGTATTGGGTCTGAAATGCAAGGCTTCTTATTCTCAATTGAGTCATTCTTCTTTCCTCTCTTCCTTCCTCCCCCTCCTCTCCTTCCTTCTTTCCTTTTCTTTCTCTACCATACCCTTTCTCTCTCCCCCTCCTCCCCTTTCCTACTTCTTTCCTTTTATTCCTTTCTCTCTTTCTTCTTTCCCATACATTTTATTGGAGACTTATTTATATCAGTTAATGCAAGATATTCTCTATCCTTACCCCAACCTAGAATTGAACTCTCTCTTATAACCAATAAAATAAATAAGAAAAAACAACTGATATAATATTAACTGTGATATTTGGGCCTCATAATACCCTGTCTCACTCTCCTCAAAAGAGGAAGGAACAATATGTTGCATTATCTATACTCTGATACCATTATTGGTTTTTAAATTACTGAATCTGATTTCCTTTTAGTAATCATTTCAGTTGTATTCTTCTAATTGTCATCTCAGGCATCAGTTCCTACAAATCTGGCAAGAATTTTTCTCTGAATTACTCCTGTTTGTCATTTCTTATTGCATGAAAATATTCCATTCCATTCACATACCATAATTGGTTCAGTCATTCCTCAATCGATGGACACCCATTTTGTTCCAGGGTTCTTTTCACTGTATTGACTTGGTTATCTCTTTTGCTTCAGATCCTGCATCCCACTTCCTTTCCAAGACATTCCTGAGGAATATCTTTCTCTTTCTTCCTTCATGTGATGAAAATCCCGTACATATTCTTCCCTTGTGACATCTGCTATGTGCATAGTAGTTTCACATCTGCACATCAGAAGTTTCCAAAACCATGATACACAATCAATCCAAAGGCAAAGAACCACTTTCTGTCTGTGTGATCTAATGTCAGTAAACCTGGCAGGGAAGTCAATAGTTCAGAAGCTATTGCCAGCATCTGTGCAGAGGGTTAAAGCTTACCTTTCCAGAATTATTCCATTTCAAGGGATGCTCATCCCAGGGTCAATGCTACTTGCAAAGTCAGATATTATTTTATGGGTAACTCTTATAATTTTCACAGGTTTGAATACAGGTTTGAATCTCCTTCCCTAGTACCCACACCCCCTGGCATCACCCATCTCTTTGGCCCAGTCTTAGATCCTTTATGGAAAGGGAAAGGAGAAATACAGCTAGGACTCTATACTCAGGTACCATTAGGCTCTGCTGGGAATGAACTTGAGAAGGGAGACAAATCTCTATTGATGTTTCAATCTGATAAACCATGCCCTGCCCAACCCATTAGCCACTGATGGGGTGAGGGGAGTGGGAGGTGAGTAGTAGCTATATTTTCTAGTAGGAATCATTCAATTCAATTTAATTCAATTCAACTCAACAAACATTTACTAAGCATATGTGAAAAATTGTTCTGAGCTCTGGGGATGTAAAGATAAAATGTCTTATCATCTCTACCCTCAAAGAATAAGAGCAATGTTTCCTTAACTCAGACAAATGCCAGCTATCAGAGCTGTAAAGGACTGAGATCTTTTCCTCCTATCTGTAATATCAGTTCCTACTATAACATTCCTGTGACAATGCTGTGTCTCTGAGTAGACTAAAAACATTTTAAGGAGCCACTCCAATGCTTGGCATATAGCAAGCAATAAATGTTTATTGATTGTTTGGTTGAACAGAGATAATTCAGCCCTTTCTTGAATATCTCTAATGACCAGAGAACTTATTACATCCCCAAGTCTATGCCCATTCCACTCTTGGACAATTCTAATTTTTAAGAATTTCTTTCTTATATAATGAGCTGACTTCTGTATCTCTGTAATTCCCATTCACTGGTCCCAATTATGTCATGTGGCCAAAAGGATTAAGTTTAATCTTTGTTCCACATGAGAACTTCTCAGGTGTTTGAAGATATGTATGGCTGTCCAATCACATTAATGAATTCTAGGATACTAATATTCTGCCTAAAATATGGCACTGAGTACTGAACATCTTACTCTAGATATATAGTCTGACCAAGGTAGAAGATTTTCTGAATATAAACTCACTTGCTCTGGAAATTATTTATATTAATGTAATATAATATATCATCAATAGTTGCCTGTCACTGAGGTTCACCAAGACAGATCTTTTTTTCATGTTATGCTAGAGTTACTTCCTATGTTCTGTATTTGTGCTATTGATTTTTTGAGTTTTATTGAAAGATGTTACATTTCTCCCTATAATTCTATACTCTTTCTATTGTCCAATATATTAGCTATCCCTCCCCATGTCATGTTATCTGCACATTTGATAAGCAAATGTTTTATGGTTTATTCCAAATCATTGACAAGAATATTGAATAGAATAGGGTCAAGGACAGAATTCTGGAGCACTCTCCATGTATAGCATTCTTGGAAGTACACAAAGAGAATCATATGTAAGATTAAAGTGGAAGGAATGGGATCTTTCAAGTCATATAGTCCAACCCTCTCATTTTGCAGGTATGAAAGATGATTGTCCTAAAGTCTTCACTGGATGGTGACTCATATAACTGGGATTAGGAAAAAAATCCTGACTTTCAGAACAGTATCCTTTCTGTGAAAATATACTGTCTAGGGATTAGGGAGAGAGGTGTGGATAGAAAAAGGTTCTGGTTATTTTTCATTGCAAGAAAATAATAATTAAGAACTTGATTGATTTACTATAAGTCTATATCATTCCCTGTGGCTTAAGACAGCAAGCTACTTACGAACGTGGGCTAACGATATGCTCTCTGTAAATTGGAACCACAGGGCAATTGATCCCATAACAGTTCTCTGGAGTCCTGGAAAAGCATCAAGTACCAGTCTGAGTAGCCCTTAGGGCAACATTCAGAAAACTAAAGAAAGGAGTAGAAACAGCAGGTGAGGAGAGACTTTGTGTCCAGACTGATGAGGTTACACATAGTTTTCTGCCTCAGTTCCAATGCCCATGGCTGTTTTGCAAAGGGTGTAAGAGACAGAACCTGAATTCTTCCTGAAGTAGGCTCTCCCCAACCATCCTGGCCACCAAATGGTTATTTCTTCCTATGAGGCAGAACATTTGTGAAACTAACTGGTTTGGCAGATAGAGTGTTGGGACCCATTGTCAGGAAGATGAGTTCAAATTTGGTTTTAGACACTTAGCTGTTTGACTTTGGATTAATCATTTCATCACTGTCTGCCTCAGTTTGTTCAAATATAAAATGAAAAGTAAAATAGTATTTTTAGTGGATTGATCAAATGAGATTTTTGCAAAAAATCCTTAAAGTGCTATGTAAATGCCAACTGTTATTGCCACCACCATCATCATCATCAATCTTCACAAAAATACTAAATGGTAGATAGTGACATTATTACTGTCTCCATTTTATAGAAGATGAAACTAGAACTCAAAATGGAATTAACTTGTTTTAGGTCAACAAAAGAGGAAGATTCAAAACTTGAATTCAGATCTGATTTCAGGAGCCACATTTTTTTTTAAGACTATTAAAATAGTATTTACTAATTGGATACAATTTGCAAAGTCCTATGCTGGGAACTGGGTATAGAGAGATAAAAACAAAAGAGGCTCTGCCCTCAGTATTTTATAGTCCATTGGGATAAGAGTATACAATATGCCAAAAAACACAAGGCAATTTGAGGAGGGGGAGAGAGAAGGTTAACACCTAGGGAAATTTAGGTAATTATTCAGAGGTAAATGGTCTAAGAACTGAGCATTTAAAGAAGATAGAAGAATATATTCATGAATTTTGGAATGGCTAAATAAATTGTGGTGTATATAAATGTGATGGAGTACTATTATTCTATAAGAAATCATGAAAAATCAGAAAAGTTTGAAAAGCCTTATATGAGCTGTTGTTGAGTGAAAGGAGTAGAATCAGGAGAATATTGTCCACATTAATAGCAATATTATGTGGTGATCAAATATGATGGACTTAACTCTACTCAGTAGTAAAATAATCAAAGATAATTCTAAAGGATTTTTCATGGAAAATGTCATCCACATTCAGAGAAAGAACTATGGAGTCTGAAAATGCAGAACAAAGCAAACCATTTTCCATTTAAAAAATTTTGTTTTATGTAGTTTTGTTTTTTAACTTCTCATGGTTTTTTTGTTCCCTTTTGTTCTGATTCATCTTTCATAACATGTTCAATATGGAAATATGTTTAATGTAGTTATGCATAAATCAGATTATTCAATGTCAAGGGGAGAGGAAAGGGAAAGGTTAGAGAAAAATGTATAACTCAAAATCTTACAATAATTGAATGTTGAAAGCTATCTTTGTAATTGGAATAATAAATAAATAAATTTACATTTTTTTAAAAGAGAAAAAATTAAAAAGACAAAGTTTTAGATAAGCAAGATGGTGAAAAATATTGAGATTATGTCTTCTAAAGACTGGTTGAATGAAGCAGGGAAGTTGAACCTGGAGAAGAGAAAAGTTATGGGGACAATAGTTGTCAACTTCAAGTATTTAATGAATTTAATGAATTTAATGAATTAAACTTATTCTGCTTGACTTCAGAGGACAGAATTAGGAGCAGTGAGTGAAAGAAGCAGAGGCAGATTTAAGTTTAGTGTAAGGGAGAAAAATGCAACCTCCTCACAATTTAGAGCTATGTAAAAGTAGAACGGAGATAATGCAATTTTTTTTTTCTGAGAGCTTTAAGCAAAAAATGAACGACTCTTGTTATTTTTTTCCAATTACATGCAATGATAGTTTTCAACATTTATCTTTTTGTAAGCTTTTGAGTTCCATATTTTTCTGCCATCCTCCCTTCTCTCCCACCTACCTATGACAGCAAATAATTTGATAAAGTTTGTACATATAGAATCATGTTTACTATATTTTCTTATAAGTTATGTGGTAAAAGAAGAATTAGAACTAAAGGGGGAAAATATGAGAGAGAAAGAAAATCACAAAAGAAGTTTTAAAAAGTGAACATATTATACTTTGCTCTGCATTCAGACTCTCTACTTTTCTCTGGATGTGGATGGCATTTTCCATCACAAGTCTTTAGAATTGTCCTTGAAAATGATTTTTAGGGAGTAAGTTTGTTCAGGTATGAGTTTGACTACCTAGCTTTTAAGTTTTTTCTTTTTTCCCAATTTCAATATCCTGGAAAAGTGGATATGAGGTGGGAGTGAATTCTAGGTATGGTGGCCTATGCAAATAAAGAGAGATGGGAAATAACTCATGGGCTAGTTTGTTTGAAATGAAGATCTGAAGTTCTTGAAAGTGAGTCATATAAAATTAGTTTCCAAATTGGATCTCGATTGCAGTTTTTTAAAATTCAGTCTGAGGAATTTCTATTTTTGTCATGTAGGCAATAGGGAGCCGTTGAAGAATTTCCATTAGAGGAGTGACATGGATAAACCTGTGCATTGGGAAAATAATTTTGATAGATGCAAAGAGAATAGATTAGAAAAGGAAGAGCTTGGAAGTAGGTATACCAATTAGGTTGCAGTAAAAGACCTGTTACAGGGCAGTAGCTATCTGAGTGGAAAAAAAGGGGGTGAATGCAATAAGTATATGGAGATAGAATCAATAAGACGACCAACTGAGGAGAAATAGGAGCGAGGGAGAGAAACAAGGCAAGGATATTTGTTGCATTAACAGAATTTCCCCTACACTAAATTGCCTTTCTTACTACAGCAGTTCAATCTTTAATGTCACAGCTTTCATCTGAAAGGTTTCCTGAGTTTCTAGCTGGAAGACAAATGTTTTTGAAAAATAAACAAATACTTTGTGTAGAACTTTTCCTCAGGTCAGAGGTAGCCCAGGTCAGAAGGGCTCAGATACAGCTCAGCAGGGGATTTCAGGGATAAGAAATTGAAGAGCAGAGGAAAGTTACTGCATCTCTATAGCATCCAACTTCATTTCTATGTCTGTTATTAATTCTTCTGGAATAGTGAGGTGCTCATGGCCTTGGTTTAGAAGGGTCTAGTCTGGCGTAGTATATGCTAAAGAGAGTTGAACATGTAATAGGTGATTTGGGTTGAGTTTTCTTAGTGATTGTAACTGGAGCTAAGTCCTAGGACCTCAGGATTTAGAGTTGGAATGGATCTCAAAGGACATCTAATTGAATTCCTTGATTTTACAGATAAGGAAACTAAGACTCAGGTGCTTTGACCTGCTGAGCTTCTATTTGTCCAACTGTAAAACAGAGTTCATAATACTTTTATTTTTATGGGATTATCATGAAGAAAGTGCTTTATAAACCTTAAAAAAGGATGATAGAAATTCAAGTTATGACAGGAGGAAGCATCATTTAGCAAATAGAATATTGGACAAGGAATCAAAGAATCTGGTTTGAATATAGCATCTGCCACTTACATTTGTGGGTAGAGTTATCTCAACTCTCTTAGTTTCTTTGTGAAAAATGATATTACTTGTCTCATAAAATATATTGAGGCTAGACTGGCAAATCCCAAAGGATTGTGTGCTTTTATTTTTTTTATTAGTCTAATTTGGGGGATAGTGGTAGAGTCTTGTGTCCACTTGAATCCTGGCTCTTGAGACTTTCAGCAGAGTAAAGGAAAAACCTCTTCCAACTCTGAAAGCTGAAGTGATTTCATCTGCTTATGTACTCCAAGCCATTCAATCCATCTTAATTGGAACTCTTCATTTCCCAGATTCCTCCTCTACTCCAAAATTGGTTCTTCTGGCCTTTTCCTTGTTTCAATGGTACCATCAATCATCCATGCATAGTACATAGATTTAGAGCTGGAAGGTGGCTTAGAGCCCATCTTGTCCAACTTCATCATTTCACAGTCAAGGAAACTAAGGTTTAGTGTTTTCTAATTAACCATATAGATAATATTGGAGCAGAGGGGGAAATCTGAACCCTGATCCTTTGATTCCAATTCCTTTGTTCTTTCCACGATACCACATTGCTTCTCAATTGAACTCCGAGTCGTTGTCTTTCTCTCTCTTCTTTTGTTCGATCTAATACTGTCAAGTCTTCCTGCATAATCTAATATTTTGTTCTCCTTACCATCTCTATTACTCATCCATTTTCAGCCTTTATTAAGTCTTACTTGGATTGCCAGTAGCTTCTTTTCCTGTCTTTCAGTTTTTCCTTTCTACAATCCTTCTCACACATACTGTCTAAAGGAGCTTCTTTTATGTTACCAATAAAGTTCAACAAGAAGAGATAGAAAGAAAAATTCCATTTAAAGCAACTGCTGAAAATATAAGATATATGGGAGTCTACCTGCCAAGACAACCTAGGAACTATAAGAACAAAACACTTTTCATGCAAATGAAGTAAAATATAAACAGCTGGAGAAATATTGTTTATGGAGAGACCAAGCCAGTATAATAAAAAAGACAATCTACCTAAATTAATTTATTTGTCCAGTGCCATGTCAATCAGCCTACTAAAGAATTACTTTAAAGAGCTAGAAAAATAATCATAAAATTCATTTAGAAGAATAGAAGAGGGGGCAGCTAGGTGGTGTAGTGGATAAAGCACCGGCCCTGGAGTCAGGAGTACCTGGGTTCAAATCTGGTCTCAGACACTTAATAATGACCTAGCTGTGTGGCCTTGGGTAAGCCACTTAACCCCATTTGCCTTGCAAAAACCTTAAAAAAAAGAATAGAAGATCAAAAGCAACTTTACCCATTGCCTTGCAAAAACCTAAAAAAAAAAGTAGATCAAGAATATCTAGGAATCAGTGGGAAATAATGTAAAGGAAGGTGATCTAACTTTTCCAGATCTCAAACTGAATTACAAAAAAGTAATAGTCAAAACAATCGGGATATTGAGAGAAATAGTGTGGATCATTAGAGTATATTGGGTGTACAATATGTAATAGGAAATGGTAATCTAACATTGAATAAATGCAAAGATCTAAACTTTTGGGACAAGAATTCACTATTTGACAAAAATTGTTGGGAAAACTAGAAAGCAATTTGGAAGAAATTAAATATAAATCAATATCTCTCACCCTATACCAAGATAAAGTCAAAATGGGTATGTGATTTAGGTATAAATGGTGATAGTATAAGGAAATTAGGGGAACAGGAAATATTTACTTGTCAAAGCTATGAATGAGGAAAGAATTTATGACTAAGCAAGAGCTAGGAAACATGGGATATAAAAAAAATTTTTATTTCATTGAATTAAAAATCTTTTGTACAAATGAAATTTAAGGCAACCAAGATTAGAAGGAAAGAAGGAAATTGGGGAAAATATTTTATAGGGAGTTTCTTGATAAAGACCTCATTTTTTAACTCTCTAGAGAACTGAAGCAAATTTGTAAGCATCTGAATCATTGCCTAATTAACAAATGGTCAAAAGATATTGACAGACAATTCTAAGAAGAAATCAAAGCTATATATAGTATCATGAAAAAAAGTGCAACACTATTGATTAGAGAAGTACAAATTAAAACAACTTTAAGGTATCACCTCACACCTATCAGATTAGTGAATATGACAGAAAAGGAAAATAACAAATGTTAGAGGGGATGTAGAAAAACTTGTATACTAATGCACCGTTGGTGGAATTGCAATTTGATCCAACCATTCTAGAGAGCAATTTGGAACTATTCATAGAAGGTTATGTAGCTGTACATATCTTTTGATTCAGCATTACCTATATTAGGATTGTATTCCAAAGAGGTAAAAGGAAAAGGACCTATGTATACTATATATTTATAGTGGTTATTTTTGTGTGGGCAAAGGATTGGAAATGGGTGGAGATACCCATTAATTGAGGGAAGCTGAACAAGATGTAATATATGATCGTGATAAAATACTCTGATGCTGTAAAAAATGGTGGACCTGATGGTTTCAGAAAAACCTGGGAAGACTAATATGAACTGATAATGCAAAGAGAAGTGAGAAGAATCAGGAGTACACAGTAACAGCAATATTGATGAGTGATCAACTATGAATGACTTAGCTATTTTCAGCAATGAATGATCCAAGACAATTCTGAAGGATTTACAATGAAAAATGTTATCTACCTTTAGAGAAAGAACTAATGGAGTCTGAATGCAGATCAAAGCATTTTTTAAACTTTATTTTTCTTTCTTTTTTTGGTTTGTTTTCTTTTTCAACATGATTAATATGGAAATATTCTGTGCATGAGTGAGTATATATAATTGATATCATTTTTTTGCCTTCATAAAGTGAAAGGATAGGAGGAAGGAGGGTATTTGGAATTCAAAATTTTTAAGAAAATTGTTAAAAGATTTTACATATAATTTGGAAAAAATAATTTAAAAAGCTAGATAGGTACTTTAGAAATAGAAATTATTGTTATTAAAAAAGAGAGGAACAGGAATCTTCATTGTTTTCTATAATCAATAGAGAGTCAATGAAGATTTTTGAGCAGGATCGCAGCAACATGACTGGAGCTGATCATTAAGAAAATTACTGGTAGTTTTTAAATATGATAATGGAGGTAGAAAACTTTACCAGACTCCAGATAAGAAGCAAAGGAAGAGAAGGCAGTTACTCAGAATATTGTAGTTATGTATGGGGAGAATGGGTAGTGTCATCTCAATCAAGGTATAAGGGCCATTGATCTTTGGAGCATGAAGGCAATATCTCTTGTCTGTTTTCTTAATGAGGTCTTTCCACTCTTGGACTATTTGTAGACAATATTTAAATATGAACTTTTAAAGAGTTGATATCTAAACTTGTATATCATTTTACAAGGGCAGAAAATTAGTTATTAGAAGGAAAAATAACTACAAACTAGATGAAATTATATTAATTTATATAAAATTAACACACATTAATTAATATATGATAATTAATAATAAAACTAGATTTAAAAAATTACCAAAGAAAATAGATTTGGTCATGGAGAAAAACTGAGAGCAGAAGGCAGGAGGAATTGCAGTACACTAAGAAATTGGAAAAATAAGTCAGTTAAATGAGAGAAAATAAGGAATGCAGGTCCTTGAAAACTATGAGCTATTGATTTAAGATTCCTGATATTATCCCTGCTAGGGGAAGTATTTAACTTGGAATGTTGACTAGAAGTGAACATGCTAGTTAGGATCAAGTATATATAACTGATAAGGATTCAGGAATGACAAATCTAGGCAGGTAATTACATTGAAATTCAGCCCACATTACAAATTAGAACCATTGAATCTTTTAGTTCAGAAAGTGCTTAATAAATGCTTGTTGGTTTATTTAAAACTCAGACACACACACACACACACCACACACACCACACACACACACACACACACACATACACGCATACACACAAACCCACGGCACTTCACAGAATTCTTTTCTTCCTTCAAGATGAAACTCACGGGGGCAGCTAGGTGGGGCAGTGGATAAAGCACTGGCCCTGGAGTCGGGAGGACACACTTCAGACACATAATAATTGCCTAGCTGTGTGACCTTGGGCAAGTCATTTTACCCATTGCCATAAATAAATAAATTAAAAAAATTTTTTTTTAAGAAAAAGATGAAATTCAAATGCTACTTATCAAATGCACCCCATGCTGATGCTCTACTTGAAGGATAAGAGGAGGAGGAAGGGAAGAATGAAGGTGAAAGGGATATTATAGGTTGTTGTTTGTTCTTTATTCTCAAAAAGGACCATGACATCAGGGAGGTGATACCATGACATGCAAGTGATTTGGATTTAAGTGTGTGTATGGGGGGGGGGGATGCTGTGCAAAATCACTTGCATTTTGAGATCCCCAAGATGCCCTCCCTTTCTAAATATCTTATATTTAATTGCTTTGTATTCATTCTGCATATAATTATATATGTTTGTGTTCTCTCCCCTGATAGAATGTAAGTTCCCTGAGAGTAAGGATGCTTCATTCTTTGTGTCCCCAGTACCAAGGACAGTGTCTAGCATATAATAAGCCCTTAATAAATGCCTCTTGATTTATTGACTTATTGATGACCAGTTCTGGCAATGTCAATTCCTCTCTCATAAATCATCAATGACTCCCTATTGCCTTCTCCCAAAACACCAAATTCTTGAGGCTCACATTCAAAGCCCTGTACAATCTGGCTCAGATCTATTTTTTCCAGCTTCATTTCACACTCTTCCCCCTCCCGTACTTTATACTACAGCCAAACTGGACTATTCACCAACCCACCTACATTCCCAAAGCTTTCCCACCTACGTACTTTTGCTCATGCTGTTCTCTGGGCCTGGAATACCTCCCCCCTCATTTCTGCTAGCTCAACCCCACATCAATTTGTATCTTTCTTAGGGTTGTTAAATGAATGAATGAACAAAAAGCAAGGGTTTCTGGGGTTAGAGACTTGTTCCTTCAGTAAGTATTTAAAATATACCACCACCTGTGGCTCAGAGACAAATGGACTGTGTTTGGGATAAAGATATTTCCAAGGTTGCTTACATTAACACCCCCTTCTCTACTGGCACCATTGCCTTGGTTCAAACTTTTCTTCCCTGTTGCTTGGACTTTTAATAACCTCCTAACTGGTCTTCTTGTCTCCACTCTCTTCCCCCCACCAAGTCATCCTACACATGCATATACTGTCAGATTAGATTTATTAATGAATAGTTCTGGTAGGTTCAGTACTTCTGCTCAAAAAACCTTTAATGGCTACTAGTATCTATATCTGGAATTAATACTGAAGGCAGAATAGATGAGTGCCTATATGATTTCCTTAGAATCTTAGAAGGATATTCATCCCCTTCCTCAAAGTTTAAAAAGAATGCTTTGATCTGCACTCAGACTCCATTAGTTCTTTCTCTAAAGGTGGATAACATTTTTCATCATAATCTACAGTTAGAGTTTCATTCCTTTAGCTAATGCTCCACTGAAATGGAAATGCCATCAGAAAGTATCAAATCATTAAGCCTTTTTGATTATTAATCCCTTCGTATGAATGATATTTTCAAATTAGTTTCTGAATGTTGTTTCTATTAAGAATAGTACAAGGTACAGAGAAAAGAGGAGACATACAGCATATGCATTTGGGAATATACATAAATACTCCCTATTTCTGTAGTTCCTAAAGGATTATAAGAACCTTCCTCATAGCAACTCTGTGTTATAGCCAGGATAAATATTTCCCCCATGTTATAGATTGAATCTCAGAGAGGTGAAGTGGCTTACCCATGACCATTTTGCTGATGGGGGGGGGGTGCAAGTTGAAACTTCTGACTTCAAGTTCAGGCCCTTCCCACCACCTAATGCTGCCTGCCCTACCTGAAGGATTAGAGGTGGGTGGGGTAGGAAGGGTGAGGGCAAAGGGGATATTATAGGTTGATGTTTGCCTTTCATTTTTGAAGAGGACCATAACACCAGGGAATTGATGTCTTGATATGCAGTTGAGTTGAATTTAAGTGTATGTGGGGGGATGTGATACAAAGTTACCAGCCTTACTCTTTCCTCCCAAGCCATCTGGGTCCATCATCCAGATATGGATCAGTAGAGATGGCCTTGGATGAATCGGGAGAATTTGATCTTGAATGTGAAGGTCAAAGGGGGTTAAAGACAACTCACCTAGACATATTTTCCTGAGCCAGCCTACCTGGTACAACAAATAAGAATTATTTCCTGCCTGACACTTAAATCCTTCTACAATCTGACCTTATCTTACCTCTCCTTTTTTTCTACCCTGTTATCTCTTTTTCACTTAGCTAGTTCTTCCTCTCATCCTCCAAGGCCCACCTCCTCTTAGAAGCTTTTCCCAAGGATTCAAATTTATAATGTACTCTCTTTCTTCTGTCTGCCAAAGGTAACACTCAGTTGTAATATATAACTGTAAGAAACAGATAGAATAATAGATTTAAAACTGGAAAGAACCCTAGAAGTTGAACCCATTCTTCTTTACATATAAGTGAATTGATGCTTAGAAGGGTTAAATAACTTGCCCATGGTCATATAGCCAGTAAGTATCCTTGGAGGGCTTTGAATCCAAATATGTTTTGATTCTAAGTCCAGCACTCTCTCCATACTGTCCTTAATACTTAAATTCCACTACTTCTCTACCTAAAAGCTTTCAGTATCTCTCCCTGATTCCCATTGCCTCCTGAATAAAGTATAAACTCTTGATCTTGACATTCAAGACTTTCTAGAAATTGATTCTAACTTACTTTCCAATTTTCTTATCTGCTTCTTCTTGATAAACACTTAAGATCCAGTTAAACTGGCCTAGTCACCATTACCCATTCTTGTCTTGACTTTTCCTAGGTTTTTGTTTCCTAATGCTTTTGCTCAATCAATTAAAGACATTTATTAAGTGCCAATTATATTCTCTGGGGTAAAGACTGGTCATTGCAATTAATCAGTTAGGCTACCTTTTAGGGTTGTTTTCATTTTCATTTACATTATTAAAACTATTTTCTATATCAATTCCCAGTTTCTGCTCTCTTTGCCCTACAGGTAAAAGTATAAATAGGCATTACCACATAATAGTTTTATGTAGCAATCTAACCTCCTTCTTTTCCATTCTCCTCCCATCCCTCCTGCCCAATAGCCATTTGACTATAATATCAGTAAAGGCAGATTCTGTGTCTAATTTCATTATGATGTCTTTCCAATAGCCAGTATAAGATCTTGCACTTTTTGGACACGTTATATCTTTTGAATTGAATGGGAAGCTGTTTGTTTTATTTATTATTTTACTTGAGAGTCTTCTAAACTACTTGAAGGATGTTTGATCCTACTCTTTTGTCAAAAGGATTTCTTCAAATCTCCACTACAGTGATGGACTGGTTCATAATAAATGCTTTATCAAATAAAAATAATAAAACCTTTATCAAATGTACTTGAACATCCTAAACTAAGAAAGTACCCAACCAATCTCAGGGTGTCAGAATCAATATCTCATATTACCTGGATATGAGATACTTTCCTTTCCTTTCAGGAACACTGGACTGGGGGAGCAGGGTATTGACAAGAATTTTTAGTCTCATTTCATAGTTGAGAAAATGAATATGAATGAGAAAAATGAATGAGAAAAGTGAAGTGATTTGTCAAAGGCTATAGCTAATGAGTTAAGTCTAGAAATAAAATTTTCTGAATACAAGAAGTGACTTACTCTTTATAATGCACCATACTTGCCTGTTTTGCTAGAAAAGAAGGGGGGAACCACAATCCATAGATTTCACAGCTGTAAAATGTTAACATGTAGCTACCATTTGTTTTTAGGTTTATGAGTTGGCCTTCTATCCCAAATAAAATCTCACAATCTATAGGAAACCTTTCCAGATTCCTCTTAATTCTATTGCACTCCCTCTGTTGATCAAGTTCAACTTGTCTTGTAAATACCTTATTCATACATAGTTGTTCATAATCCTCCATTAAACTGGGACTTCCTTGAGAGCAGAGACTTTTCATTTATTTATTTTACTTTTCTCTGTATTTTGAATGCCAGACAAATCATAAATGTTTATTGAGTGACTTACTGATTGACTCAAGACCTTGACATTAGATGCCAGTACTGGATTGTCCCCAGGAAGTTGAGTGATCATTGGTAAACATGGAGGATAGAAGAAATCTCTCCTCCCTGCCCTAGATGAATGGTCCCATTTGCCCATTTCTGTCTGGATAAATTTAAAAGGCATTTACTTTAACCCTGAACTGAATTTAGGAATCTCATCTACAATTTCCCAATTGGGGTCTCATCTGGCCTCTCCTTCAATACTTGTAGGAGCTGCCATCTTCCTTTCTTTTGAGGTAATCTATGGCAGCACTGTGAAGCAGGAAAAGCTTGGCATTTGAATTTGGGAAACCTGGGTTCAAGTCCCACTTCTAAACATTAGTATATATATATATATATATATGAATTAGGGCAAAATGTAATTTTTAGAGCCTATTTCCTCATCTATGACCTGAGGAGGTTAGGACACATGATCTATGTGGTTTCTTCCAGCTTTTAAATCTATGATTCTTTAGCAAGCAGCTCTAATGATAAGAAGTCATCCTGTATCTGCCATTCAGAAAATCTTAGAGTCATGGAGTTAAAGAATTTTATCCAATTCCAGTAAGTGAGCTATTGAAAGTCAGGGAATTTACAGAATCTCAGAGCTGGAAGTGATCCCAGAGGTCATCTAGTCCAACCCAAATTTGAAGAAGAGTCTTCTTTATAACATCTCCAATAAGTGGTCTCCTCTTGTGGATCTCTACTGACAACTCACTAATTCTATGTCTCTTTTGAACAGTCATAATTCCCATGAGGTTCTTCTTTAGGTCAAACTGATGTCTCCTTCTCTCAGATTCCTATGACATTTTCCTTTCTAAAGCTATACAGTTATTCTAATCAGCCCCTTTAATTTCTGAGAAGATCATGGTTCCCTTGTCTCTTGTCTCCTCTTCCTGAGGCGAAGCATTTCCACTTCTTTTTGATAGTTTGTTATCATTCCTGGCTTTAAGTCAGCTCACCATCAGTTTAATCCAATTAAATAAGTACTTAATAATAATAATAATAATAATAATAATAATAATAATAATGATTATAATAAATATTTATATATGGGTGAGGGACTGTGCTAAAATGCTAACCACAAAGTGCTTGGCTAGGTGCTAGGAATGCAAAGACAAAAAAGAAAAAAAATCACTGTTCTCAAAGAGCTTACATTCTACAGGATGTAGAATGCACACAGATAAGTAAATTCAAGGCAATTTGAAGAGAGAGAGAACAGTAACAATTGGAAGAACTAGGGAAGGTTCTGAGTAGGAGGCATCTCTAGCTGTGTCTCAAAGGAAGCCAAGTAGTCTAAGTAACAAAGCTGTATATATAATTGTGGAGAGGAAGTGAATTCCAGATAAGGGGGTGAAGCTGGTGTGAAGGTAGGTGATGCAATGTTAACTTCAGGAAGTAGCTAGTAGGTCTGTTTGACTGGAACATAAATACGTCAAGGGAAGTCATATGAAATAACTCAGAACTGGAGGCTGAAAATGCCAAACTGAGGTGTTCATATTTAATTCAAGACCTGGGAGACACTGAAGTTTTTTTTTTTAATCAGAAGAATGGAATATCAGATTTGAAAAGAGGATTTTGGTATATAAGTGAAGGGTAAATTGGAGCTGGGAAGCCTGACTTTATGGAGGATCCATTATGATACTCAACAGAAAGGTACCATGAAAGTATAAACATATGATGGTAAATGTTGTCATGGGACAGTCAAATATTGGACATACACTTAGAATCTCAGATTTGGAAAGAATTTCAAAGATCATTTCATCCAATTGGTACATGGATAAGATGGCAGTCAAGTGATGAAATGGATAGAGCTATGGGCCTGGAATCAGGAACAATTGAGTTCAAATCCAGCCTCAGACACTTACTAGCTGTGTGATCTGGGAAAATTGCTTGCCCTATTTGACCTCATCTGTAAATGAGAAGGAAATGACAAAACACTCTAGTGGTTTTGCCAAGAAGACTCCAAATGGAGTCACAAAGAATTAGATTTGACTGAACAACTATACCTACTAGATGTGTGATCCTGGGCAAGTTGCTTCAACTCTGCCTCAGTTTCCTCAGCTATAAAATTGGACTAATAACAGCTCCTAGCTTCCCCAGGTTGTTATGAGGATCAAATGAGATGATAATTGTAAGGCCTTTAGCATAAGGCCTGCTATATAGTAGGTGATATATAAATGTTTATTATCTTCTCTTTTCCATTTGACCAAGAATCCCATATTATCCTCCCCCAAAAGAACTAAAGTTTGAAAACTTCTAGTGATGGAAAATCTATTACTTCTTGAGGTAGTCCATGCTGCTTTTGGATGTATCAAATCTTTGGAAATGTCATAAAATCATGGGGACCATAGCTTTCAAGCATGGATGGATGGATGGATGACTTGGAGTCATTTAGTCCATCCAACCCTTTCATATATCAGATAAAGAAACTGAGAGCCATATATTTAAAGGACTTGTCCAAGGTTTCATGACTAGCAGTTAGTGGAAATGAGATGCAAATTCAGGTCCTTTGACTTTAAATCTAGTGATCTTTCCACTACTCTATTCTGTCTCCCTGAAGTTCTTCCTCAAACTTCTCTATGCCCACTTGGTTTGTTTGTCCTCATAGCAGAGAATTGTCCATTGAATGTTCCTGGTTCCTAAAGTGGTGGTGATGGGAGGGTGGAACACCATCATCACCCTGATATATCATCATATCAACATAGTCCCTCACATTTATCCAGAGAGGGACAATTTGCAAGAAAAGCTTTCTTATCCATTATCTCATTTGATCTCCACAATAATCTTGTGAGGTGGGTGGGACAGAAACTTGCTCCTATTTGATAGATGAGGAAACCGAGAAAGAGGAAAATGATTTGCCCAAGTGGCTGAACTGGGACTAGAACCTGATTCTGAGTCTAGGGTTCTTTCCCCAGCTCTCCCCCCACCCCACCCCCACCTCACAAGTCTTTGTCCCAGGAGCTAAGTACCAGACAGCATTATCATCTTTATCCTTTTGCAAATGTACGCAGTCTCTTGACCTCCCTTCCAGTCAAAGCAACCTATGGCAATATAAACAATTATCTCCTCCAATGCACTGGCTTTGGGGCCTGGCTGTTCAGTCAGGGATGACAGACTTTGAATGCAGCCCTGTGGGCTCAACTAATGAACAGCAGCTGTGAGTTCCCCCTCTCTGGACTCCCCCCATCCCCACCCCCAGGCCTGCCAGTAGAGCCCTAGCCAACAGCAGGAACAACAGCAGGCTTCTTTCCACACTGACAGGTATAGAGGGGGTGGTGGTATTTCTCATCAGAGGCCACAGGTTCAACTGGCAAAACCATCCTGCCCATGGATCTTTCTATGCCTTTGCTTCCTTCGATTTCTTCACCACCTGGAAGTGAGGCCCTAGTTGGAAGCTAGGAGATCTGAGACCTAGATCCAATACCAGCAGATCTGTGTGATGACATTGAAAAAGTTGTGTGGCCTCAGTTTTCCCAGCTATAAAATGAGGGAATTGAGCTAAAATTATCTCCAAGGTTTCTTGTAGCTTTAAATCCTAGAAGTCTATGAAGAAATTGAGAGATGTAGATTCCAGGCTTAGCACTGTGTGGTCTTAGATAAGCATTTGACCCTCTCTGAGCCTCAGTTTCTATAAAATGTGGGGTTCAGATAAAGTGATGTCTGAGGACTCTTAGTTCTAATATGATATATTCTCTTTATACCTTTGCATAGTTATTTCAAGAGTATTTCTTCCTCTCCTCCCTTTCCTTTTCCCCTGTTTTTCATTTAATTAATGAACCCCAAATATGCCCCAATCAAAAGCTAATAAGCATAATAATAAGTTGATCCACTGCTGCAACTGTTTCAGTGAAATGAAGAGTTCTACATTTTGAACTATCACTATTACCCTACTTCCTCCCTGCCTCTGAACATTAAGGAACTCTCTGGGTGCTATTCACTGGAAGCATTGGTTAGGAAGTCTGAGGAGTTATGGTCAAACATAGATCATTCCCACTTCATTGTCTTGAAATGTCTCATATTTTAGAATGATCCTGTTGAGCTTGGAAGAAGGCAAAGTAATGATTAGAAATCAGCCTTGGCCAAGTGAAGAGCATTGGAGGATGATTCAGTCAACTTGCATTCTCATCTGGCCTCTTCAACTAATCTGCTGTATGACCTTAGATTAGTCACTTGCCCTTCCTGGACCTGAGCTTCCTAATCAATAAAATGAAAATGATGAACTGAAAAACTAAATTCCCTTCCAATGTTGACACTTTTTACTTCTATATCCTGAGTTCTCTTCCAACTAACTCTTAAAAAGTTATTTTCTTTAAATTATTTGTCTAATACAAGCCACACTCCATTTCCCAAGTAATTTCAATAAATGACATTTTTTGGATGGATTTTGGACTATGCTATTTGCTACCTTCTTACATGATATTTTGTATTTGTTCAGTTATGGCTTTCCAATCTTGTCAGTGAGATTATAAACTCCTTGTGGGAAAGAACCAAGTGGTTTATGTCTTCCTATTTCCTGTGATCTCTAATACTGGATTAAACACCTTTCAATAAATACTTGAGAAAAGGAAAAGAGCAGAACCATAATTAGGATGGAATAGCTGTGCCTTTTCCTCCACGGTTCTGATTTTAGATTGTTGTTGAAACTTGAAAACCTTTAGCAGTATAAAAACAATGGTATTTATCATATAATTTGAAAGAGTAATTAATTAAATTAAAAAGTTCCTGCATGACAGGTTATGGTACACTTCCTCTGCCCCTTGCACCCCTACCCCAATGGGGGTGAAATACATGTCTTCCAGTTTCTCAGAATCTCTACCATTCTCTCAGTTAGATAATGTCTCATGGGGCATACTTCCTGTTCTCTCCCTACCTTTGCAGTTATTCCAGGAAAATCTCTTCCCTCTCCTCCTCCTCCTTCCCTCGTCCTTCCCCTCCCCCTTCACTCAATTAGTGAACCCAAACATACCCTAATCAAGGCTAATAAGCATAAAAGTAGTTCCAGTGATGCAACCATTTCAAGGAAATGAAAAGCCCTAAATTCTGAAGTGTAATTAGGAATAATAGAAGCAGTGCCATCAACCACCAAAGCCTTGGAAAGTCTCCAAATGTGCCCTTCAGAATCTTCTCAAGACTCCATTTACCTTCTCTTTTTCTTTTTCCCCAAACCTACATTTTTGCCAGCACTACATTGAAAACAAACCTCTTCTTATTCAATTTTATTTTTGTTTTTGTTTTGATTTACTAATACTGCAATAGTATTGTTTTCTATTCTTCTTCATGACAAATAGCCAGGTGCCAGCTTACAAATGGATCCTGTTCTGAAAGTCACTTATTTGGGCCTTGGAGCACATTTTCCCCCAGAAGCAAGGCTATAAATGATGCTTAGATTTCAGGCCTCTACTACTAATAGTACTTTAGTGCTAATAGTTCTATTTCTGTTGTACTGGAGATTGCTTACTCTCTCTAGGGTAGCCTGTGAACCTAATCACCATGTATAATATACTCTCTAAGGGAATAAATAAGCCTTTGGTGTCCATAGTGAGAGGGGAACATGATATGGATATAGCAACATGCCTTCTTGATGCAATAGAAAAGAGCATTTGGTTTTGGTGTCCAGGGTTCTGGGTTCCATGTCCACCTCTAACACTTACTATCTGTATGATCTTGGGCAAGTCATTATCCCTTGACCTCAGTTTTTCCTTCTATAAAGTGAGGGAGGAGGTGGACAAGAAGAACTCTGTGGTGCTTTTCCATTCTATATCTGTGATCTGCCAAATTCCCTTGTCATTCTTCTAACCTTTGCCATGGCTGAGAGCAAATCAGTGTGAGGAGATTTGGGATATATTTATACTGCTAGAGAGGTATGCTTAGGATTAAAAATAAAAAAAAAAACTTTTAGAGATGGAAGGGGCATTATAGACCTAGCTCAGTTTCTTCAATTCAGAGATGAAGGAGATATGATTTACCTAGTTAGTGAATGATGGAACCAGAACTGAAACCTAGGTCTACTGATCCCAAATCTTGATACTTTCTACACTTTAATGCAATAGCTTCTGAATTTATCTCCCTGCCTCAAGTCCTTTCATTTCCTAATTGAGCTGTGCTCAATGCAGTTGTCAGAGTGATTTTTCCTAAAGCACAGATCTCTTGGGGTAGGTAGATGGTGCAGTGGACAAAATACCAGGCCTGACTTTAGGAAGAATGAGTTCAAAACCAGCCTCCAATGCTGACCAGCTGTGAGATCCTGGGCAAGTCACTTAACCCTCTTTGTCTGAATGTCCTTGCCTCTAAAATGAATTAGAAAAGGAAATGGCAAACCCACTTCACTCTCTCTGCCAGAAAAACCCCAAATGGGGTCATGAGAAATTAGACACAACTGAAATGATTGAGTAATAATACAATTCTTATGTTGAATTCAGCTGCATCAATCTCTAAATAGACTTTGGGGAGTGAGGGAAAGGTGCACACTCACTAAGAAATCTAGGTACCATTTATAAATACTTTACTATTATAGAATAATGCATTCTGAGTTCCAAACAACTGAATTACAAATGAGATTTGGGACCATCACACATCTCTAAGATGGGAATTTCCTGCACTAGAGACTGTCAATCAGATACCTAAACATGTCCCCATTTTAAACATCTCTGGGGGTAAATATTTAATGTTATCAGTTGGTCCTCTTACAGATATTCTCCTGTTTATCTATACTGTTAGGGTCATCATTTAATTGAGATTCTCTGGTTGACGTAAGGTTGGATCTAAGACGAGAGAGTAATAACAGCCATGCTGTGTCCTCTCCATTGGAGAATCTCCTCCCCTCCCTCCCCACCCCCTCATTGTCTGTAACTTGGCTACTTCCCATTCCCTTTCCTGAACTAAGAGGCCTTCCCTTTAGGCTCCTGGCTGTATTAGCTGTGGGTAGTATGCAAAAAGGAATAACATTTTACGAATTGCTGTTTAGATCATAGGATTTGAGTATAGAAAGGATCTTAGAGATGATTTACTGTAGGGGCTCCTTTTTTAGACTCTTCTTTACCCCTCTGGCAATGTTGGGCCCCTTCTCAGCACACTATTTTTATATGCATAAAATAAAATACATCATTTTACAAAGAAAACCAAATATATTGAAATATAATTATCAAGTTATTTTTTAAAAACAAATGTGTTGAGACCCCTAACAGATCTATCTCCCTTCTTTTACAAAGTAGAAAATCGAGGCATAGAGAAATGAAGTGATAGTTGAAATTCCACAGCTTCTAAGTATTGGGGCTGAAAGTCAATTCTCCTGATTCTGAATTCAGTCTTCTTGCCTTTGTTGTCAATAACCACAGAGACAAATCTAAAAATTCTGAAGGGAGATTCAAGTTTTGAAAATATAGATAATTTTCACATTGTTTCTGACTTGCTTTCTCCCCCATCCTCAAAGCCCAGCCTCCTACAAGGAAATACTTTAATATAATGATAATAGTTACCATTTATATAGAGTTCTAACATTTATGAAAAATTTTATATGTGTTGATTTGTTTGATCTCCACAATAACACTGGGAGGTAGGTACTATTATAATTTCCTCATCTGTAAAATAGGGATAGAAGTACCTACCTGAAGATCAAATATGATTATATATGTTAAATGGTTTCAAACTTTAAAACTTTATAAATAATAATAATTATTCCTATTTTACAGATGAGGAAACTGACTGAAAGACTAAGTGACTTGCTCAGGGTTCTACCATTAAATGTCCTAGCAAGATCTGAACTCGTCTTGATTCCAAGACTCTTATGTCCTACAATCTATCCACCATGCAGCTTAGCAACCAAATATTACAAAAAACTTCTGATTTCATTGTGATCATCTAGTAAAAAAAACCCTCAAACATTTAAAAATGTCTATGGTACTAAGTACTAGAAAAAATATATTTTATAATATCATACATCACATTTTATAATATATATTTTTATATATAATTTATATATCATATATTTATATATTACTATATAATGCATATTTTAAAATTATATATTATATTATATAATGATATATATATATATATATATATATATATACATGCATACATATAATAGTGGAACTTTTACCAAACAGTCTGAAAATTTGAGTTTAAATTCTTATTCTAGCATGTGTTCTTAGACTAATCACTTAACCCCAGTGAGCCTCCCTTTCAGCATCTGCGAAATGGGAATAATAACTCTAGCACTTACAGGATTGGAGTGAAAAAAGTGCTTTTTAAATTTAAAGGATTTAGAATTCTGACTTTTGTTATTAGTTAGATAAGGTCTGGCCTCTGCTTTCATACAATTTAGAATCTAGGAGAGTCAAGACACAAACATAGTTATCTATGGTATGTGATATTACATAATGAATGCATCAAACTGTTATAAAACATAATGCAAGGTGATGTCTGAGAGGGCCTCTAGCAGATCACTACTGTACTTTCTCTTCAAAGATGATTAGTTTCATGTGGTCAAAAATATTCATCACCTAGTAGCCAGCCATCTGGCAACAACTACCTGGATTGTCAAAAACTCAAAATCTCAAAAAACAAATGAAGCCATAATTCTATTCATGTACATCTTGCTTATTTATTGCTGCCTATCACATCATATTGCCATTTCCTCTATTAGACGTACCTACGAAAAGTTCCCAGACACTTTAAGGACCTTTGGCAAGGTCTACTAGTCTATGTGGGCTCTCAATGGCAGGGCACCTGTTTCTTCTAAATACTATATTTCTCCCTATTATCAGCCCAATGGTCTGTGCACATTAGATATTTATTAAATGAACAAATCATCAAGGATCCCCTTGTTCAAAATGAATCCCTAGATCAAGGTAACCTTAGCTCTGGCCACATTGATACATTGCCTCATTCAGGAAGTCATCTTATTATCCAGATATCTCCAAATACTCAAGTGTTTGGCACCGGAAATACCAGAAGTCTGACTGGATGACTGGCTAGGCTTGTTCAGTTCTCATTAGCTGGTTTGGGAGTTCTATAAACATCTCTTCAAGTATGCTTTGCTTTCCCTTATGCATACTGTTCACAAAATCTTCCTCCCCTCCCCTCCCCTCTCCTCCCCTCCCTTCCCCCTCACCCGTCTGGGAGCATTGGGTTCTTTCCCCAATCCATTTTTTAGTATAATTTTTACTTTATTCTAGTCTAGGTTTTACCCAGATTTCTTAAGACTGACTCAAAGAAAAAGGCATTTTGCTAAAATAGCTATGTTGCTTTGAAACAATTCTTACTCCTACTCACTTTTCTTTTTGGAAGACAGTGACTGAATTTAGATTTGAGAGAGAAAAGGAGGGAGAGAGAGAGAGAGAGAGAGAGAGAGAGAGCTAGAGAGAGAGGAGGTAGGGGAAGGGGGAAGGGATTAAAGGAATCAGGGAGGGAGAAATGAAAAGAATGGGGGAGAGAGAGATGGAGGAAGGAAGGAAAGACATAGGAAAAGGAGAAAAGACAGAGAAGGGAAGAAGGGAGGACATGGCAATAGGGGGAAGAGATGGAGAGAAAAGGGGAAAGGAGGAAGAGAATGAGGGAAGGGAGGAAGATGTAGATGGGGAAAGAAGGGTGAGAATAAAATAGAGAGGAAGGTGGGAGAGATGGAAGTCAAAGAGAAGGAAAGGACAAGTGTGTAATGGGGGGAGAGGAATAAGGAGTCAGAAGAGGGAATGGAGGAGAAAAATAAGATTTGAGAGAGGAAGAAGGGAAACAGAGGG